>NC_142923.1:23683500-23838000 GCF_054131065.1 Drosophila arizonae | reverse complement strand
ATTAATATAATTCTTATTAATGAAAATATTTCTCCATTTTATCAAAAGTCATTCTCTGATTTAAAGAGTTGCGAAAACTCAAAAATCATTCGCCAAATGTTTTATTGCTATACTATATGCAAAAACTGTAAATCATGTTTGCAAATATATACTATAAATAATAATGACTTCCGTATGCAAGGTGTGGGTATATTCAACGGTATATTCTCAGCTCTTTAAAGTCTCTTTGCTTGTGTCTGAGTCTATTTATTTTTGCATGCTACTGGCTGCCTGTCTGCCTGGCTGTCCGTCCGTCTCTCTGTCTGGCCCGGCAAATGCGGCAGACGACACTCGAGTTGCTTATCTCTGGCCTGCCAGCGAGCAGAGGCAGTGCGACAGTGGGGCAATGAGTGTGTGAGAGAGAGAGAGAGAGAGAGAGTGAGTGAGAGAGAGGGGGCGACAACAGCACAGGAAGACACATTCTCATCTATGTCTACGTGTACTTCCTGCCGCTTCGTGTCCTAATTAGTTGCGGATTTTTCAATGAATGCGCAGCAGCCAACAGGCAGCCAAGCAGCAGCCAAGCAATGCGACAAGTTGAATTCCAAATAAATTTAATTACCCAGCCAAGTTGCAGTTAAATAAATGCTCCAATTTGTATGCGCATAAATATTTACTGAAGTGCATATACACACATATACATATAAATACACACATGTATATATTCACATATATAACTGCAATCAACGCCAGCCGTAATCATCATCGACCTCCTCAGATTCCGTGTATTCTACGGGCGCATTTCCATTGCCAGCCTCGTAGTCATCGCCGTAGTAGTCATCGCCCTCGTCATCCGCTTCCAGAGATGTCGCCTGCCTCGGTCCCACGAAGCTGATGGCATTCCGTGGCATTAGCTGTATTTTGGTCAGGTTGCGTTGCTTCTGATTCTTGTGGAGTTGATATACAGACGGCTGCACTGGATCAGTGGGACTCCAAGGTAGCGCCTCCAGAGCGCTTAGCAACAGAACTAAAGCGTTTAAATCACAAAAGATTCAATATTCATTTTAGAAATACTTTTTCTGTAAGGAGGGTTTTTAAAGCTCTTAGCATTTGGTTAATAATCAACTGACAGAAGTAATTTGACCAGGAGCGGAATGATGATTAATATTCAGATATGATAAACAAATTCTATAAAATGAATTAACTTTTAAGAATATTCTTTAAAAGTATTCCTTTCTGTATTATTACATAATATTATAATATGTATTTTTATATATTATTTTTAAAAGTTATTAAAATTTATTTTCACTCTTCCCAAAGCTTGGCTGTATCACCTAGCGTCATTACATCTGGAATTCAATGTTGGAATCAGCCTGCAAATATCTAAACTGATTTTAACAATCGACACTTTACAGAAAATCAACAATAATCAATAAATATAAACTCTAATTCTTCCCTCTAACTCTAATAAAAAAATATATATTTATTTGAGTGTAAAATAAAACTATGATATCCTGAACTCAAATGGGTTCAGGGATAATAAAACCCATTGAAAATTGTATTTCGGGATGCACAATAATATTTTTATTTTACAATAAAATAAAACAATTTTCCACAACTAGTAAATCTTGAAGGAGATTTTAATGCCTTTCCTGCCCAACTTTGTTTTCCTGGCTCCAATGTTTTTGAAGACATAGTTTTTCCAATTTGCAATCCATTATTCACTATTCCAGCTTGAGTTTGAAGTCTATATCGTTTCTGTTAAACCAGATATTGTAATTCCCTACCTTAACCTTATGGGGAAATCTTTACACTTTTTTAGGCGAATCTGCAATAACGGCATACTGGTTAGCGTTCAAACGCACAGACGGCCGAACGGCCGGATATTCGAGAAAACAATCTTCAACAATTTACAGAATGCAAAAGTATTTTGTAAAGGATATTTGTTGATTTACTCTAGTTCCAATTGGAACTATCATCTGATCAAACTAAATATCCTATAGATCCTCTTTTCCAATATATATATTATGTTGTGAACTTTATTCCCTCTCAACTTACCAAAACAAAGTAGCACTACGACTGTCAACTGCATTTTCAAAATATCAACTGAGGCTGTTCCCGAAATGCATTTTGGGTTTTTATAGCCAACAAACTGAGGGCCAAACTTATGATGGGCAATAAGTGAATGTTGATTTAATAGGCAATCGATGAAAAGTAAAACTCTAAAGGCTTTTTTCTTAATGGATGGGCTTGAGTTAGAGATTTATGTGTTTCTTGTTGATTTTGTCAACACAGAACTTTAAATAGTTAATTAACTTTATGGCTTCTATGTTTTATGCAGATTAATGTTGCTGTAAATTCTCTCTCTCTCTCTCTCTCTGTCTCTCTCTTTATCTCTTCCCTTTGGTTTTAGTTTTCACTTTTGTGTGGAATCATAATATTTTTTGTTTGCTGCTGCCAGCTTAATCTCTGAAATGCATAAAAATGAAAACCCCCAAAAAGAAAATGTCCAAAAAATTGTTGTGCACATTATCTTGAGAGTTTTCATGCAGCTAGCACATTTTCTGTTGCTTTTGCATAAAATTACAGTTTTCTGTCCTTGCTGACAAGGAGCAAGACACATGATGGCCAAATAGTAGCAGAGATTACATGGACATGGGTGTTGCTTGTGGCTACTTGAAAGTAGATTATACCTAACACGCACAATGTCACGTCAATGAAGAAGGTCCAGGGAAGGTCCTAGCTAGCTAGCTAGCATGTCGCCATGGCTTGGGGCCATTCGCCTCGGTCGGCGTTAATCTTGCTCCAAACATCACATAAAGTTAAGCCACAGCAGTGAAATTTAAAGTCAACGAAATGAAGCATGAACAGAAATTTGTTTTAAAAAGATTTTGCCACCCTCAACCAAAACATTTTGCGACTTGGCCCAAGAATTTGCTGTGGCTGTGGCTGTGGCTGTTGCTGTCGCTGTCGCCTCTTGGTGCTCAAGTATTCCTCCGCAGAGCTTCAAGTTTCGCCCAGCTCAGCTCAAGTTAGCTCAGCTCAGTTTTTCCAATTCCCACTTGAATTTTGTCAATTGTTTTAGTTTTGTGTTTGAATTCAACGCTTGGCAATTCACTTGGCGACATTTTTCATTTATGGAGTTAAAAATTCATAGATGTTAATAGCTTTCTGTAGTAAGTTAGGTGCATATGTATATGCATATACAGAAAGCAAAAGGTCTTTGTCACTGCTTGCAAAGCCCTTTTAATTGCTTTCCCTTCAAGCATTTTCCATATAATCCCCGTTAATCCCTTGACATGCCTCTAACACCGTCGGCAAACAAATTAATCTTCTGATCAACTATCTAAACAAATTGGTCGCCTTCCACCTTCTCCCTTCTCTCTCTCCCCTACTAACTGTTTCATTCCATTCATCAGTCAAAACTTGGGCGAATTTTCAAATCGCTCTCGGGCATTTGCCAGCCACAAAACACAAACTTCGAGCTGGTGAGCCCGGCAACCCCATTTAGATCAAGTTACGACGCCTCAAAGTAGGCAACTTCATTCAAACAAAACGCAAGCGAAATCCTTGCAGTTAGGCAGCAATAAATTTTTGTCCATGTCTAAAGTTTAACTGGAGGACCAAAAAAAAAAAAGAAAGTACCAGAGAGAATACCAAAAAAGAAAAAAAAGGGAGGAAAAGGAAGAAAGGAAACCATTTTGTGTCTATCAGGACGTCTAATCTGCAGTCCGTGCAGCAAAGGCAAGCTCTGAAACTGAATAACTGAACCCATCCGAGCAACTTACCACGTGCAATAAATTCCAAGGCGCAATCTCTGCACTATTTGTGGTGTGCCTCAAGACTTTGCCAATCCAGCTGGGTCAAAGGTGGGCAAGTGGTGGCCCTGGCAAACGGGTATGAGCACGCCATTCTATGGAGGGGAGAGAAAGTTACACTCGCTGCTAAACATGCGCCGCGTACGTGATCTGATAGGGAATTAAAGCCGGCACAAACATGTGTAAGGTTGCCCAAATCGCGTCGCATTCGTTTGAGCCCCAAACCACAAAAACACACAGACACACACACACACACACAGTCACACACAGCCATACAGAGTAGAGCTGTGTTGTATTGTTCAGAATAAGTTCCATTGTCATTAAAATGAACTACTCTGCACATGTTAAGCGTAAATTGAAGGAAAGCACTCAATTAGCTATGAATAATGTTTTCCAATCAGAAAGACCATTCGTTATGTTCAAGTTGTTCAGCTGAGCGAACTATTTCGATCATGAACTTGACTGAGCATTGTTATCGAACAAGTGAGTAATTGAGCAGTGAGCGATGTTCGTATAAATCGGAATACTCGGAACTGCACGATTGAACTTATTATTATCAAATTGAACTAGAATTCCCAGCTCTAAATTTCGCAAAGTCACACACACACATACATATATACACACCGACATACGCACGCATGCCTTTCTACACATCCGCCCCGTTGGCAGTTTCCGTTGCGGTTTTAGCAGCACTGTCTGCACACACACAGTTTGACAGCCAAGTTCTTGGTTCTTGCGCTAATTTACTTTAAATTGGTTTTTACGGCACTCGCTGCTTATATCCGTGATAAATGACTAAAGGGCGTATGCCCTGCCACACGCCCCCATTCCGAAAAAAAGCAAAAATTGCCCTTGCTATCGCTAATGGCATCTGTAGCTTATTGTAGTATTTTGCCCACCCTCTCCCCCTGCAAGTAGCTTAATAAATTGGTAAATAAAAATTAATGCAGCATAAATTACAAATCGCCAATTCACAAAAGTTGACGACGTTGCGCGCGCTCTTCACGAATTTTCCTTTTTGCAGCCATAATTAATGAGCAAAGTTTTTAACCTTTTGTGTGCAAGTTTCGCAAACGAAGTCCGAGCTTGAAAAGTATTGTCCACACAATATCCGGCTGGGCCCCTATTGGCTGCTTATCGCCATCTCGATTGGAAGGGGGGGCGTGGCATGTCAACTAATGAGAGGCGAAAAGCTGTTGTTTTTTGTTGTTGTTGTTGCTGTTGTTGTACTATTTCCTCCTTTGTGCTGTTCGTTAGGGGGCATAATTAATGAAAGCAGCAGCGCCTAGTCAAAGTGTTTGGCCGATTAATCAGCAAAGCTATGGCAGCTATAAGGCTCAACCAACATGGGATTATTGTTTGTTTGCTGTCTCTCTCTCTCTCTCTCTGGCTCTCTGCGCGGTCGGACTATCAAATCCCATTGACTTGCTGCCGCTCACGTTCAAATGGTTACGAATTCGTAATTTTGTTTATACGCAATTTGCTGGCATTCAAATGAGCCAAATGAATTGACCAAACGTGATTTATATTTATGCGTGCCGTATTCTAATAAAGTTGACCGAAATTATGTATTTTCGTATGGGGCAATTATGCAGGGGCGAAAGAATAACAGTGATAACAATGAACGAAAATTATTTGGTGACCTGACTTATAGTGAGTTATTATTGGAAATAGAATCAGCCATAGACCCCATATGCTAAAATTAAATAGTTGGTGGGGTCAAAAGCTCAAACCATTCCAAATTAACTTTGAATATTCTTAGCAAAACGTGAAATGTTGTTATTGAACGAAAGATTTTACAATAAAATGTGCGAACGTATGCAATTAAATTCAGCTCTATAAAATATAATGATTTTTCTTAATATATTTCGAAAGTTTAACGCGCATTAATATTTAAATATTTGTTTATACTTAGCTAAATTTCTTTCTAGCTCTCTTCAATTTAACCCTCCCTTTTCCTGTCTCTATCTATCTCTCACTCTCTATCTCTCTCTCCATCTATCTCTCACTCTCTATCTCTCTCTCTTTCTATATCTCCTGCTCACTCTTTTTCTGTCTCTCTCTATTTGTGTTTGGTTCTCTCTCTTTTACTTTTTTTTTTCCTTTCAATTTATCTTCTTCTACCTCTATCTATCTTCCTGTCTTCATATATCTCTTTATTCATCTCTTTCTCTCTCCTTTCTTCCCTCTCACTACCATTTTCTCTCTTCAATTTTCTCCTTTCAGTCAGGCAAATATTAAGACCTCTAATAATAATGTATATTCTGTTCATATATCTATCTCACTCTCCTTTCATTATACACTCAAACCCAAAGAATATGCAGTACTCTTTAATTACCAATACCTCTCTATGCGATACTCATAAAAAATACTACTTCTACTAAAATAATTATCAATTAAAAGTTCATCAACTGAAATCTGATCCAATCAAGTTGAATAATAATATATTTCATCATTTTCATCAAAACTGATTGAACAATCAATTTTGCACAATTTGCAATAATTTATTTTTGTTTTTGAAAATGTTGTCAAGAGACAGGCAACATTCGTGGGAGCTAAATAAATTTGTTGCACGTGACGCGCCTTAAATGGCCACAGCCATGGATTTCCAAAAAGTGGCAGCAAATGCTTTTTGACCTGGTCAAAATGCACTGAAAATATATATTCATGTGTGTGGATGTGTGTGAGACTGTGTGTGTGTGTGTGTGTGTGTGTTGTTGATACGCTTGTGGCACAAATTGCGTGCCACAAATGGACGCACATAAATCATGCGTGCAGCAACTTTTTACGCACAATTGGCTAAATTCTAAAGCTGCGATACCAACGCAACACAGGTAAGCACTCTCGCACAGGTATTGAAAGTTGTGTTATGGGGACTTGGCCATGGCCGGAAACATTTCAAATGCTTTAAATCAGTGCGAAAAGAGAGCAAAAATAGCAAGGGAAAAACTCTATTGGCTAAAATATTTTACGATTTCATTAGACTCTGAAATAAAAACAATCGTAAATTTAATTAGAATTTAAGATGAAGAATTATATCACTAATTGCTAGCACGTAAATCTCTTGCTTTTCTTTCCAAAATTTATTTTAATTCATAATTTGCTGTGGCAAATCTTCAGCTAAGCGAATATTTTTAATGAATTTGCAACTTGAAAAGTTCTTTTTGATTATAACACCCGCTCGACGGAGAACACGTAAGAACTTTTGCAGTCTTGCATGACTGACTGAGGTATACTCGTTCAATGTGTCGGAGTATGCTACACTTTAGGTTTATGGGCGGGAATTAATGAAAATGTAAAAATGTAAACTAATAATTTAAAAAAATATAACAAGAATATATCTAATAAAATAATTAATAACCAAAAATGATTACACAAATATAAAAATCGAAATATATATCTATTAAAATTAAAAAGTTATAAATAAAATAAAAATGTAAAAAAATATAACAAAAATATATCCAAATAAATAAAATAATTAATAATCAAAAACGATTACACAAATATAAAAATCGAAATATATATCTATTAAAATCAAATATTTATAAATAAAATAAAAATAATTTATTTGATTAAGCAATAAATTTGATGGGAGTTACATTTGCATTAAAAATCTCGGCGTTTTCCAACAAAAGACCAAAACAAAATAAAAGATAAGGTAAACGTTTTTTTCAATTAAACGCTTTAAAAAAACAAAAAAATCGTTTTTATTATTATTATTGAAAGTGGAGAGCCTGAACATAAATTTGATACTTTTACAACACATTTTATTTAATTAATTGAGTGCCAAATAAATGGTAAATGCTGAATAGCCCTACCCCTAAAAAATCAATTGTCTTTAATCAGTGAGTCAAAGGAGTTGCATGAACACATGCTCAACATGTTTACCACAAATATGCCCTCAACCACTGACCGAGCGAGCATGGAAAAGATGCGCACATTTGTTTTAATGTGTGAGATACTTGAAAGTTCATCAAAATGCTTTTAATACGGACTTTGGGGTGGTCTTTGCCGTATGGGGGGAGGAAGCGCGCGGAGCTTGTGAGCCGCCCTTTGGCCCCATTCGACAGGCGACGGCGAGGCAGACACTAATTAGTCAAGGATTTTTGTTAGCATGAAATGCTCAACCCTCAATAAAAAATGTTGAGCACGTGCCATGTGCTATTTAAAATATTCAAAACATTATTTTTCAGTTTTTTTTCTTTTTTTATTGCGGCGTATTTTAATGTTTGAAATTATGCGCACGTAGACAAAAAAAAAACGAAATCCTGTTTATAATGCCGACTTTTTAATGGGCTTGTAAGCTTGAGCGAAATATTATTGAGAGTATTTTTTTGTACATGTTTAAAGCTAATCAGTCAATTTTAATATTTATAATATATCTATTTGTATTTATGTATTATATATATGCATATATATTATATAGATTAAATTATATATGCACATTGCATTTGTCATGCGTTCATATTCATTTGCACATTTAATTACACTTGAGACTAGCACAAAATCAAACCACATGCAAATTGCAATATTCAATCAGCCAGCCAGCTAGCCAGGTGGTCCCCAACGAGACAGAGTCAGTCTGTAGATTACCTGTGAGTGTGTGTGTGTGTGTGTGTTTATCAGTGTGTGTGCTTTGGCCAAAACAGTGCTACAATTGCCAGTGCAATTAGTACAAGGAATTCTGATTAATGAATACTAAAATATGCATGAGCTGTCCGAAAAAGATTTTAAACAGTACAAAGCATATAACGGATTATGGCTCTTTAGATTACATGCCAAATGTGGTTAAAAATTGTCGTAAATATGCTTAAAACAGATATAATGATGTTGTTGCTGTTGTTGCTGTTGGATAACAACAACAAAAAATGCACATTCAATTAATTAGCATCTATTCACAGGACACAGGACACGACACGAACCAAACGTGCATGACAAACTTCCGCTCTTCGGTTCGGTTAAATCAACGCAGTTGTGTGGCCAATGGGCGTGGCTTAGCATAGCTTCTGCTTTTGGAGGCAGGGATTGGGCAGCGTTTGGTTTGCTGCATTTGTGGCCTGTGTGCAGTTTTGTTTTTCGGACCATTTCACGGGCGCATACATATAAACACAAGTGGAGCGCACACACACACACACATATACAGTCACTCACACACATGGGGTGAAGCCGGACAGCATTGGAAAACAAATTTTTGTACGTAACGAAAATACGTGCAAAGTTTACAGAAAACAATTTAGCTGTGGCTGTGCCGCTTCCGTTGCAGCTTCTGCTGAGGTTGTTTAATTATTTGCCATTCTGGATGAGAGCAAAAGTTTTGCTTAGCTTTGGATTTGAGTAAATTCTGCCACCTAATGTGATTTGTTAAATTTGTTTTGTAAGCAAGAGTGAGATAGAGAGAGAGCGAGAAAATTGAATTCTTTATTAAATAGTAAAAGTGGAGTTAATTTTGTGAACTGCAGCACTTTATACTTATGTTAAATATTATTGCTTTAAGTCTGATTTTCAAATTACGCGCTCAGTTTTGTAGAGCGTTGCCACTTCTTGGAAAATGTAATGTGTGCACAGGGCTGACAGCTGTTTTCACGTGAAGTTGGCTGCACTGTCTAAAACAGCTGTAAACAACATATTTCATGAATTTAAACAAAACGTGTTTACAGCAACATTAAACGTTAAATATCAACTAAAATTAAAACAATGGTAGACTTGACTGAAATAGAAGGTTATAGAGGTAAGTTTAAATTGAATAATGTTAAATATATATTTGTATAATATTATAAATACCCTCAACACAGTTGTGCCGCTGCGTATGACGCCGGATGCGAAGCACTGTCACAGCATTTACATGCGGGAACATTTCATACGTCTAATGGATCCTAATAAACCCAAGGGTCGCACATTATTTCTGCTCAACGTTCCGCCCTATGTAACAGAAGCCAGCCTGCAAACATTTTTCAAGAGCAAAGGCAAGGTGGAGAGCGTTTTGTTTGCCGAGAAACCGGGACGGGACGAGACAGAGCACTGGTATGAGGGATTGGATGTGCCCTTCTCAAATGTAGAGGCTCCCTTTAAGTTCAAGGTGGCCTACGTTGTCTTCGAAAAGAGCACCAGCATTGGCCGAGCTCTGGTCATCGAGAGCATCGATTTGTTCAACAGCAGTGGTGAATGTTTGATCAAAACAGGCATGGAGCTCTGGCACGACAACTACGTCAATAAGTACATATTAGATGCGGAGAAGACGCAACGCCAAATCGATGCCTATATGGCTAAATATGATAAGAGGGAGCGTGCCGCACTGGCAGCAGCCAAAACCAGCGAAGCCGATCCCGATGGCTGGGTTACAGTGGGCAAGGATGGACGCAATGCGGGCTTTGAGCAAAAGGAATCGGTTGTTGGACGCATTGAACGTAAAATGGAAAAGGATAAGAAAACCAAGGAACTGAAGAACTTTTATACATTTCAAATACGTGAAAGCAAAATGCAAAATATTGTTGAACTACGTAAGAAATATGAAGAGGATAAGCAAAAAATTGAGTTGCTGAAGAAATCGAGACGGTTCAGGCCGTTTTAGCATAATTTAGTTAAGAGTCGAATAAAACAAAAATATATATATATTAATACATTTGGCTTTTAAGTTCTTTAGCCGTAAGAAGTTATGGTGGAGAGGAAAGCTAAGCGGGTGAAGTGAAGGTAATTTGAGTCAAATATTAACTGTCACTTTCACAAGATGACTTTAGGTCCTCAATCATAAATATAGTTGTTTCTTTGTTGTAATACTATGATAAAATCAAGAAATATTTGTATACAAAATACCGTGCCTCAATACTAATGGACCTCAAGTGCATCTAGTTTAGATTCAAAAGGTCCAAAAACTCTAACTTCAGTTAGTCTAGTTTGATATTATGGTTATTAAATACTTCTTGTGTCTGGGGTTAAATCCTGAAACTCCGTAACTTAATAATCCGACTTGACAGCTCAAGGCCTGTCAAATGTATTCGAAAATTAATAGTTCCGGATTTCACAGCTTTATCATATTTACACAAAATTCTTACAGGACGGCTTCGATGAGCATATATACATAATGTAATTAAGTTGAATCGTTGCATATAGTTGTATAGTATGCATATAGTTAACACGTCGACATAATCCAAATTTCTGGTCCTTTTCTAGCCACACCTTAAAAGTTTTATCGGTTATAACAGAAATTCTAATCTCTAATCTGTTATACTCGATAAAACATTTCCTGCTCGCCAACGAGTATCCTTTCAAAGCACCGAATTCCTACAATAAATTCTTTTCCTTTTGGGATATATGTATATTTATAAATGACAGCTAGATATTTGTATCTGTGAGAGGTTGATTTGAAGATGGACTTATGGATGTATGAGAGCTGTTATCGCTCTCCTTATGTGCTTACTGTACATTTGTTGAATAAAAAATTGATGAAATTGAAACACAAGACAGGCGGAAATGAAAAAAACGAAAAAGCCGAAAATAGTTTCCAATAGATGAAGAATAACCAATTAAATAAAAAATACAGTCGAGAAGCACATGAAACCATAATTAATTTTTAATTATAAAGAAGAAAGATTAAATAATATAAATATATAATGCTTATTTATTTATTTATTAATAAGCTACAATTAATATAAATTAATAAAAATTATCTCTAACTAAGACTAAGCAGTTGCAGTAGGGCCTTCGGCTGGATAATTTTTTTATATCTTCGCTATTTCTCTTAACACTTGCCATTTAAATTAATTTTATTTATTAAATTATGTATTATTTTTTATGGGTATATTTTTAATATATTTCAATTTTATTTAATTTTGTTTAAATGATAGATATGTTTAAAATCAAATTTTATAAATTAAAATAATCTTTTGTAAAATTCAATTTGCCTAGGGTCAAGAAGTTCTAGCCACGTACCATTGGGCGGCACAATCATCTAAGTTTTTAAGAACTTTAACCCACTCATAACATCCATAGATTACATATAAATAACTATATATAATTCGCATAACAAAAACTCGATTTAGCAAGCAATAATATGTGAGGAGCTGAAGGCGAATTGTTCGGCGCATGTTTTGCAGCCAGAGCCAGAGACAGAGACAGAGCCAGAACCAGAGTTGGATATGAGTTGCATGACATGAGCGACCGTTGGCCAAAATCCTCATAAATTTATGGCATTGACACTTTGCCGCGACTAAATCCTGGCCCGACCTGCCATAATTTCGCCGCATGGCCATAACTTATAAAAGCCACGCCGCTCCACGCCGAAGTTGGCCATAAAAGCGAATAAAAAGCAAACAAAACACTCGAAGAAAAGCAGCAAAAGATGAGGAAGAAGAAGATGATGAAGCAGCAGCAGCCGCAGCACTGCGCTTATTGTGTGATAATCGCATATGGTTTATGTTAATTTGAGAAATGATAAAAATATTTCGCTTATCAATTTTAATCATCATAATCGTCGCGTTGCTATCGTCGAGCCAGTCACAGTAAAACAACAACAACAACAAAATCAGACAACCGAGTTTGAGCACAGCACGCGATCCGGATTCATTGCAGAGGCTGTGGCTCTGGCTGAGGCTCCGCCATGTGGCTGCTGTGCCCCCAGAGAGCGCAGTGCATCCAGGCTTAATGTGGCGCGCGTAAATTTTCGTATCCCAGCCATCTAGCAAAAAGCGGGGAAACCTGAGAGTCTGGCCGAGAAGTGAAATACAAACGAGGTACGCGTTGGATAACGCGCAGCATCAAGATGGTTATTGTTGTTACTGTTGTTGTTGTTTCTGTTGTTGCTGTTGTTATTGTTGCATGCTTGTCATTGGCTGTGGGCCTGGCCTACTGTGGAGCCTAAAGACAGCAACACATTCATAATTTCTTCCGATTTGTATCGTTTATTTGTATATTTTTTTTTTTTTTTTTAACATTTTAAATTGATTAAAATGCGATAAATCATAATGCGTCCAGCGTCCACGCACACTCGGGGCACTTGGTTATCGGTTCGAGCTCATCGACTGTGCGTCTGCAACTGCGATCGGGTGATGGAACGATTTATGAGCCTTGAACATAATAAAGTGTTAACGGAACGAGTTATTAAGGTAATCTGAATGCGCATAAGTTAATAAAAGCTCGTTGCACTCTCCATACGATTTGCATTGGAGCCGAGCAGCTCAGCTTAGCTCGACTGAGACTGCGACTGAGACTGCGACTGAGACTGAGACTGTGTTCGATCTCAGCTCGAGTTGAGTTGCGTCTAAGGTTGCATAGAGGTTGCCCCGCCGTTGTGGAGACACACACACAAGATGTCGAAAAATATAACATAAAACGACCACACGTACGTCTCCCATGCCGCTCAGCAGGACGCCGGACCCGATCAGCCTCAGATCAGACGTTGGAGGCAGAGAGGAAGAGCAGCAACAGCAACGGCAACAACAACAACAACAAGACACAAACGCCGTGTCTTGTGAGCAGAACAATCAATAAATTTGAACACGTGAGCGGGACGCGAATGCAGACGGCAACAACAACAATAACAACAACAACAATAACAACAACATTAGCAACAACAACGAGTACAACGCGATAAGTGATCGCCGTGTCGACTGATTGCCCACAAGCAACAACAACAGCAACAAAAATTCATATTTTTTGCAGAGCAATTATGGACGGGGGTTAAGGGGAGTGCTCCATGGAACAGGAAGTTATTAGTTGCCATGAATAGTTTCGACTCTAATTTGATGAATATTAGGCTAGATTTAAGAGAAAATGGATTGCTGTTAAAAGTAAAGGTAAATGTGCTTTAATATAGAAATGGTATATTAGAGTTTTGGGCGATTAAAGAGGTAAAAATACATTAAAATTTATAGATCTGCGACTCTCATTGTAAAAAATAGTTATGATTTAAAACAAATCTTAAATCTTAAAATAAATGCCGCTCTAGCCACTTGGCACGCCTCCAATGAGCTCATAAGAATTCTGTAATGACTGTATAAGCTACCGCCTTAAGGCATTTGCCACACCTCTAAATTAGTCATTTCATTTTTAGCTACAAAGCTACAAGTGTATTGAAATAGATCAATATCTAAGAAAATGCCAGTCCATAATTAAGGCTAAAAGAAAATGTTTTATATGATAATATATATTCTACAATAACATACATTAAATGTATATTTGAATTAATTGGTTATTTCTCCTGTAACGTGCATTTACTTTATATTATCAACTTTAATATATATTTGTTTATATTTATCATATTTCTTAATTAAGAAAAAGCTTTTTTAACATTTTTGTTTTCATATTAATTTCATTGAATATTTAAGTTTTATTACTAATAATCTTTATTGTTTGGGAAAGTTTCAAAAGCCATGGTTGTCAATTATTAAATTTTATGTGAAAAATGATGGTTCGATATCAAATTTGGAAATTTCAGTTTTGAAAGTGTGTTAATAAGGCGCGTCTAAACTAAACGGAAACTGACTGCAGAGCTTTCAAAGAGTAATAAACTTTTAAGTTGAATAAGAAACGATATATATTTCAGCTATATAATACTTAAACTATTGAAGTGAATACCAAATATATCAACTCTAATAAATGATTAATGAGCAAAAAAATAAAAAGTATAGGAGAGAGGCAACAAACAAAAGTAACGTAACCATATTCAAATCCTCATACCCCTACGCAGCACCAAAAAGTAGACTATGCCAAAAGTCAATGACAAATGCTTGACTCAATACCACAAGCAATTAGTCAATAGAGTTTATTATTATATGCAAGGTGGACTTTGATTTTGCTACTTGGCAACTCAATAACAATCGCCAAAATTCAACCAATTGCTCGTGTCGCCATCGTCCATTGTGATTGGGGATCTGCGTGCCGTTGATGGGCCGTACAGATTGTAACGCCTCGAGCCGGCGATTACCTCACGATAACGACGCACCGGAGTGCGAGCCATGTGCAGCTCCATTAGGTCCCATTCGTTGATGTCCTGAAAGACCGAGCGAATCATGTGCATGCGACCCAATAGCTCCGTCTCCCGCAAGCCCTCGTATTTGCGGCCCGTTCGTGAGCGGAATGCCTTGTAGACTTCACTCTGTTTCTTCGTCTCTGTCGCCGTCTGCAGCTCCTTGCGATAGAGTGCTCGTATGCCCCTTCCCAGGTGACGTATGTGCTCAAAGTCGCGTATATTAAGCGCCACCAGGGCAATGGCATCCAGATTGAGCAACTTGTGTCCATCGATATAGTTCTCCCTGAAGGTTTCCTATCGAATTCACTCAAAATGCCGTTTGTAAGATTGTAAAACTGAATGACAGATCCCTGCCCCCAACCCACCTCGTATTCCGGATAGCCAAAATCGCGCAGCCATTGGGCAACATCATTGATGCTCCACTTGAACACCTCGGTGCGTGCCTGGGCATCCACGACAGCGGCACACAGACTGAACAGCGAATCGGGCGTGGCTCGAAACGAGAGCGGCACATCATGCTTATCGTACTCCACATCCGGGTACATATAGTCCGGATAACGAAAGCTAAAATCCTGCTCATCTTCGCCATCCGGCAGTTCACTGATGCTGAGACTTTGTGTGTCCAAATGGCGACGCAATTTCGGCGTTGAGATTGCCGACGCGCATGTGGAGGACGACATAGACGACGATGACGATGAGGACAACGACTCCATTCGAGCGGATGACACGTACTGTGTCCTACCTAACCCAAATACAGTTGCCCCAAGTCAATTTGATTGCGGTTTTGCATACCCCAAGTGTATCCAGTTCGTGTTTGTTTACATTGCTTGGTTGCGTTTGTCTATACTCTAAGGCGGAGGGCATATCTACTATATTGGACGTATTGTGACGCTTAAAACAATAAATATTTGTGTTGTATGTGTAAATATCAAAATAATTGCTTTTCTTTCTGTTGCAAATTAGGATTAGATTTTTATATTTCTTAAAGAATTATATAAGATATATATTAATTATATATATATTAATTATATTAAAGTAATTTTTAAATGAGAATGGTTTATAGTAAAATACTAAATTAAGGTTTATATATAATTAGTTATTAATATTTTTATACCCTGAACCCATTTTCAATGGGAAATCAGGGTATAATGGTTTTGTTGAAATGTATGTAACAGGCAGAAGGAGGCGTGGCATACCCCACAAAGTATATATATTCTTGATCAGGGCGACGAGCTGAGTCGATTTGGCCCTGTCCGTCTGTCTGTCTGTCCGTCTGTCCGTCTGTCCGTCTGTCCGTCCGTCCGTCTGTCCGTCTGTCCGTCTGTCCGTCTGTCCGTATGTTTGAACGCGTCGATTTCCGAAGATATAAGAGCTAGAGACTTGATTTTTTTTTTTAAATGACCGTATATACAGCGCGGACGTCGAGTTTGCTTTTAAAATTCGAAAAATCATCCCGTTATGTTTTTATCGACTAAAAACATTCAAGTTCAAATCAGATGCCTCTATATCTAATTGTGAATGATTTTTCTTTTTTTAAATTTCTCAAATATTCAATATAATATGTAGATCATATGCTGAAAGTTTCATTAAATTCCGTTCAGTCAAAAATTAATAAAAAATAATCAAATATTTGGCCAATTAACAAACGCACGTGCAGCAGCTACAACAAAAACATTCGTTGAATCACATCAGCTGTTAGTTTCGTTTAGTTTTGGTAGATGGCGCTGCAGCAGTGAATCTATTTGAGTTTTGCCAGCGCCACTAGCAGGAGTGGGGTGGCCTAGTGTGTTAGCTGCATGACGCTCGATCGAGAAGTCGCGGTTCGAATCCCGATCGATGCGGCTGATGTTAATTTTTTTTAATTGTTTCAAAATATTTTTATATTTTCATAAATGAGTTTTCACCGAAATTGAAATTTTAACTATACTTTATGTGCGTTTTTAATAGTTTGGTTATTCTAGCAGATTCTTAGAGTCACATCAGCAGTTAGTTTCGTTTAGTTTTGGTAGATGGCGCTGCAGCAGTGAATCTATTAAAGTTTTGCCAGCGCCACTAGCAGGAGTGAGGTGGCCTAGTGTGTTAGCTGCATGACGCTCGATTGAGAAGTCCGCGGTTCGAATCCCGATCGATGCAACTGATGATATTTTTTTTAATTGTTTCAAAATATTTTTATATTTTATTAAATGAGTTTGGTATTTTATTTATATTTTTAAATACATCGAAATTGAAATTTCAGCCATACTAAATGGGCATTTTTATTTGTTGGGTTCAGGGTAGTATCTAGTCGAGCACTCTCGACTAGAGTTTCCTTACTTGTTATAAATATAATATAATAAAAATAATATAATAATACTGAACAAGAAAAAACCATTTATAATTTTATATTAAAAAATACACAATAAAATTTTTAATTTTCAAATAAAAATATTAAATGCATTAATTTAACTATTAGCTAATATTCGAATTATAAAATATATATTTATTAAAAACTCTAATTATAAAGACTAAATAAAATGTTACATTTGACGAACAATATTAACACTGCACCATTAGAATATTCGTAAAATATAAAATAAAAACAAACTTAATAAATTGAGTTGCATTCCTTTTTTTTTTCAAATATTTTACAATAATTTTTTTTTTTAATATTTAAATAAAAGTCCATCGATTTGTGTTTTCTATTATATTATATTATAATTTAACATTTCAAATAAATAAAATAATAAATATTTACACTACATACATATTCTTACAAATTTCATGAAATTTCTAAATAATAAATGAACAAATTAAAATTTATTTGTCTGAAATTTTTTTACTAAACTTATTTTAGCATTTGATTCTTTTTTAGAGAGGTCTTTAGCCGATCCCAAAGTATTCGACATTTGCTTTAGGGGTTGAAGTGTCCTTATTTAGTTTTCGTTTCCCGTGATTGCATTTGCATATTTGTTGTTTTCTTTTTCGGGGTCAATTGGGTGCTATGGGGGCGCTAAAGGGGCGGTACCGACACGCCAGGGAATCTGATTCAAATTCTGATTAACAAAACAAATTTCGCCTCACAGAAAACTAAACTTTCATATAATAATTTCTACCGATTTTAGGCAAAATATTCGGGCAGGTCACAAAAAGTTAACTTCGCCATTCTTTAATAGGTCACAAACATTTGTTGTTGTTGTTGTTGCTTTTGAGCGTGAACATGCAATGCATTTCAATAAAATTGCTATTGTCTGGGTCTATATAGACGATTTATGAGGGTCTATAGAATCCAGTGCGATTTATGAGTCGACAATTCGCTCGGCACCATTACCCACTTTATTAACAGGCATTCGCGCAAAGATCACTCAATTTCCGACAATTTGCATACATACGTACATACACATATATCTGGTATTCGTGCGCCCATAGGCTGGAAAGAGATAAAGCATTTGCCGGCGATAGCGTCTGTGGCTCCGCCCACTGGAATGGATCGTTCGCATTGGCCAACAGCTGCCATGCTGTCGCTCCATAAGTTGTAGGCGCTAGGGAACTCAGTGTGTGTGTGTGTATGTGTGTGTATGTGCATTGAGCACAGCAACATATGGAGAAATCGGTAAACAAATCTCAATACCGATCAACGAACGATCTCTGGCTGAGCTAATGACACAGCGTTCTGTTTGTATGTAAACAACCAAAGCGTGTAGAGCAAGTTTCCCACATGAAAAACAGTGGGACAAATACGAGAAGAACTAAATTTATATAGAATATATATGTATAGAAATATTTTTAGAAAATACATATATCAAATATGTAATCATGCCTACAATATGAAACAATGTTAAGTTTTTACTATAATTTAATTTGTACACTATTAAGTTGGCTTATGATTCTTATAATGTATATATATATATTTATTTATTTATTTTTTTTTTTTTTAGAAAATACATATTTTTTAAGTTTTAATTCAAGCATTAATATAAATATAAATTTCCTTTTAAAAATCATATATAAATATATATAGTAGTTCATAAAAAGATTTTTTACATTTTTATTTGCATGTAATATATTTTATATTCAACGATAGCATTTGTTATTCTAAATTTTTTGTTTATATTTTAAAAGTAAATTCCAGTAGTAGATTAAATTAACAATATTGTTTTAATTAATAATTAAATAAAGGTATATTAAAATTAAATTATATTTATTATTTTTTAAATTTCCTGCTTTTAATATTTATGAAATGGAATATATAAGAAAAGTCAATATGATGAAATGATATCTATATTTATCGATTTTCCAATAAATAATTGTAGAAATCCATATGTATATGTATTATCACATATAAACGTCCCCTATTTGCATATTTAAACTGAATATACACATTTTCTTCACTTTTTGTCACAACGTGACCCACTGTATCGATCAGCGAGATTTACACTTTAACACAATACTTATTTGTATGGACCCAGCGGCAATCGATGATCGCTGCTTGGATTTGCTCCCGGCCCGGTCGCATTCAGTTCCGTGTGGGTTGTCTTACCAAACGGTTGGAATCGACTGCGAATCCCCCGCTCCGCATAAACATTTTGTACGTAAAGGCCGTGTCTTTTAAGCGACGGTGTTTTCTATTGCCTCCGTGACATGATCGTATAATTATAGCGCTTAGCTGCAGTGTGACAATGTTACTACACGAAAGTGCCAACATGGAACAAAGTGTGCCCGAGAATCTCAGCACTCATGTGTTTAACGACTGTGAAATCAAGTTGCAAACACCATGTCACGATCCCATGGATAGTGAGAACGGTTCCAACAGTGATTTGCCCACCAAAGATTCCGTGTCCAGTCCCAGTGCCACAACCCCCAATACATCCCTCACCAGCAGCAATGGCAGCTCCAATAGCACCACAAACACAACCAAAGTGAAACTTAGTTTCAGTGTGGATCGTTTGTTAAGCGCCGAGCGCATCGATCCTTTGCCCATGCCAAACCCAGCGTCCACGCAAGAATGCTGTGAGGGTAGTGTCTATGCCTGCTGCACCTTCTCCAGCTGCTTTGGACAACAGACAACTGAGGCTGCCAAGCACGCTTCAATGTCTGCGTCACAAGGCATGACAAATCCACATAACTATAACTACGCGGGATTGGATAAGTTCTATTCGGGCATATATATGGATTACAAGTCAGTGCTGAGACCGACGCCCATTCGAGCAGCTGATCATGGTAAGAATATTATAAAGCAAACGATCTATAACTGTAGAACATGTAAATTTGCTAACTTACCATGGTCCAAATTGGCATAAATATAAATAGAATATAATAATAATATATTTTTATCGCGGATTTTTTACCAACAAGCGAAAAATAGTAAGAAATTTGTATAGGCATCCTCGATTTATCAGCCCCTAGTCAGCATAATTATATACTTGTCTAATCAATCTGAACTTATTACTGAGTCTCGTGCTCTAACATTAAAACTGTAGAAAATATACGTGTTCTCAATTTGACATGCCCCGAATCGGCATAGGTAATATGCAATATACTCTATAAACTTAGAGAACAAGCATAAAAATATTAAAATATCTCATTAAGAAAAGTTTGCAAAGAATTTAAACTTAATAATAACAAGCTTATAACATATTTATACAAAACCTGAAATAATATTTATAGTGTGTTATTCCAAAATGTATTTTGGAATAACAAAAGATCTTATATATCTATAAAAGTAAAAATCAAGTTTATTACACGATGATCGGAAATAAAAAATTTATAATACAAATATCTAGATGTCCAATCGGGATCAATATCTATGCAAATATCGACAGGTACAAAAAAATCTATATTTTATATGATTATTATAAAATGTTATACTATAAAGAATCAAATCTATATTCTAAATGTATACCAGCTCTAGACAATCTGAAACAATTCACTGGATAAATGTCAGGATGTGCAATCATCAACAAAAACAAAACATAATTTATAAATTGAAAAATATATATATTGTATATATATAAATATATTGTATTTATAACTGTTCTTGTGTTTCTCACATTAAATTTATTAGCAAAGAAACGGCCATTTATGTATATATTCTTTATTTAGACAACTGCCATAAATATCTATATTTTAAGGTTCAATATCCTCTCATTAGCTATGGCAAAGAAATTACCGGTGTACGATCAAAAGACGAACCGTTTAAGAACTTTTCCCATTTGCCAATCAAATTCCGACACATTCTTCGGCTATTCAAAACTATTATAAACTGCAAATGCAAACACATATGTAAAAATTTACATTTCATGGAAAAGGAGATGACTCGAAACACTTTGAGTTTCTAGCCAAATGGCCGGGTCATAAATCGTGCATTTTTATTGGAATTATTAGTTGATCTGCGGCCATATTGTGCAATATTATTGTTGCCAACTGTTTGTGGCTTGCTCTTGACGAAAACAATTCGTTTGTTGAAATCGACAAATAGATATCGGCTCGTCGAATCGTATTTACGTTACTTCCTGCTGTTTTTGTATATCTGGGGACGACTCATAGACTGTCTGCCCGCACGCCAAGCAGCCTGTGCTACTTTGATCTTGTTTATATGAAAAATAGTGAGAAATATATTTTGTGTCTTGTGGTGTATTCAATTGTTTAGCTGGTGCCCTTTTCCTTTTGTGGGCCCCTCAATTTAGGCCTAACTCTTTTGTTTTATATACAATTCTTATCAAGAGGGTGTTAAATGGGCTGAGTGTCTCAATTGCTACATGCGTTGAAGGCTGCGCCCGGAAGTGTGTCTTACACAATGTCATCGAACCGAATATTGCCAAAGATTGTGAAGAAAAGGATGCCATAAAAGAAATCAATTAAATGGCTACTAAATCATTCAATATACAATATCAATGAATGCTGTTCATTTAAACTTTTTATATCAGTTGTAAATAATACAAAATTCTTATATTACTATAGTTAAACTAATATTAAAATTCTTAACAAAGTCGATTTCAACTTTTAATCTACTAAGATCAAAAACTTATAAATATAGTTTTTGATCTTAGTAGATTACAATTTTCCATACAATTCATACACTTTTTATGGTAAAAATTGATGCTCACTTGATATTTGGAATGAATGAACTTCGAATGACTATTTCTGATTTGAGAGAAAGCTGATCTTATGCTCTATATAAACAAGTAAGAAGACACCAGTCGAGACTTCTCGTCTGGGAGATACCCTGAACCCTCCAAGCTGATATTCTGCTCATACGGATGGACGGACGGACGGACAGGGCTATATCGACTCAGCTCGTCGTTCTGATCAAGAACATATATACTTTATGGAGTCTGCGATGATTCCTTCTGCCTGTTATATACTTTTCACAAAACCATTATACCCTGATTTCCCATTTTCAATGGGTTCAGGGTATAAAAATAAATACAAATGAAAGAATACCAGTCGAGTACACCTTATAATTAATTATTATTAGTCTTACCCCCTCAACGTTGTTAGTTGTATCGAAGAATAATATATAATTGGGTATACAAAGTATCAAAATCTTAATATTAGCAGAAACCTTAGACCAAATTAAGTAAATCTAGTTCTTAAATGCGATATAACCCATTAAAAAACTTGATGTGCTATTTATGGCTCTAGACTTAACGTCTTAGGCCATAGGCTGTGAGCTCAAAGTATATAAACGTATAGCTGCATAAATAGATAAGTAGTTAATAGTTAAGCTTAATGAAAAATAAATTTAATTCATAAATAAAGATTTAGCATAGAAATCTTAAGACGGTGTATCGATTGCCATAGCGCACACATTGATCAAGACAAAGGCTAAAATTTTATTTAGTACAACTTTCATAGTAGTTACCTATAGATTTTTTCTAATGTTGGAATCTAAATTAAATAAATACAACAAACTTTAGTATCTTGATCATTATAATTTGATATAAAAATCAATATTAAAATGGATATAATGAATTTATATACTGAATTTATTTCCTCTTAATGCTCACCTTTAATTTTGATAAACCTGTTCACAAGCATTGACAACCGATCAGCATGTATATTGAAAGGGTAATATTAACATTAAGTAAAACTTCCTTGTCAATTCATTTCAAGACTTTCCAAAAAGCTTCAATTGACTCGAATTTATGCATGCCCAAAAAATCAGCAATGATATCATTCAACAATATTTTCAGCAACATTTTCACCTTAATTTCCTTTGAACGATGCAAACAAATTAGCGGCAAATTAATTGGAATTCGCCAGGCCATCAATTAAATGTGAACATTTATGGAAATTATTATCAATATTAAATGATTCTCAAACACATTAAACACACGCAGATCGCAAATGAAATGCCAATTAGCACGTAGCATTAAATTCGACATTTCCTCAATCGTCAGCAGAAGAGGCAAACAGAGATACGTGCACACATCAGAAGCCACGGCCAGACGAGAGTTTGAAGTGTTTCATCAATCCTGGGCAACATTAAATAAATTAAATTCAAAAGAACCAAAACCAAATTAACAACAATTTATGAACAAATTAAGAATCGGCCTTTGAAAATAAACTGTCTGCCAGGCGGCCCCGCTTGGCAGCAAACAAATGAAACGAACAAAAACCGATTGAAGCAAATTTGTTTATTTGCTTGAGCAATTGGCCCCCGTCATTCAGGAATAGCAAATCCATCCCAACTACAATATAATGAATTGTTCCGTTCGGCCAGAGAGCGCTTAGCCTTTAGCCAGAAGATGGCTGCGGAATCTTTCTATCTTCTGATAGATTGAAGCGCCGCGGAGCCAACTACTGAGGCAGCCGTTTAAGCTAATGACATGCACCATTCTGACGGACTGGGCAACTGGCTAGCTGACTAACTGACTGACTGACTGACTGACTGGCTGACTGACTGGCTGAATGCTTGAAGCTATGTGGTATTTTTAGGGGCCAAGCGAGGCCAACTATTTACACAGCCACCCACTGTGGTGGCCAGCCAAGCTACCTGTGGTGTCAGGTCCAGGAAGAAGCACAGCACAGAACAAGAGTGAGAGAGAGCGAGAGAGAGAGAGCGCGAGCTTTTTGGTATCTGATCGTTGCATTCATTTGTGATGGATTGATCGCATCGCATCGCACATCATAAAAAACCATTGGGCTCGGCCAGTCACAGTTTCTGGCTGCTCAGCCAGCTCCAGCTCCAGGTCTTACATTCTCTCATCTTCAACAATATGTATTTGTTGCTGTTGTTTCATGGGTGTTGAGTAGTTTGTTTGATTGTTTTTCCTTTTTGGCTGGCGATCGATCGATTGATCGGTCGACCGATCGATGGATCGTTCAAGATCTCTTTTTTTCGTTCACGTACATATGTATGTTTTTGTTCTTCTTGTTATTTTGCTTCTTGTTGTTGTTGGAGTTATTTATGAATCGTTTGGTTTATGCTGCGGGTCGGGGCCAATAATTTGGCGCCGCTTGCCTAATTAATTTACAATTTATATGTTAATCCAATTGCTTGTGTCTTCCAGATCGATGTGATCAATGATCCATACAATGCATACGTGTTGGCCTGTATATAACATGCTGTTTGTTTGAGCCAACTTTGTCATATTAGCCAGCGTTCCCAGCAGCAGGAGCGCTTTCACTTAACAAGCCCTGCAGACGATCAACGAATGATCGTTCACTGATGATCGCTGTGGTTTATTATGATCCGACTTTTATAAGTCGCTTTTGGATTTCATGAGATCTCAACACGTCATTGTGATCAGTTATCGTTTTAACTCGTTTTTGTTGTTGCCTATTAATGCGAATTATCTGTAATTTTGATCACTACAATTGATTTCGATTACGATATTTAATATTGTGTTGATGGACAAGAAATTAAATTGTGGGTTTCTTTGTTTTCTTTTTTAACTCAAGCGGCAGACTAACTTGCTATACAACATTCAGTGGAATATAATACTGATCTTGATAACAGACTAGTTAAATTTGACGATTATTATCAAGCAATTCGTTAAATTTGCATAATGGAACGCCAAAAGTTGATCAGGATTATGCATATTTATTATTATAAGAACTACTTTACTTAATTATACACATTGAATATGGGAAAGCAGGGTATAATCGTTTTGTAGACATGTATGTAACAGGCAGAAGAAGGCATGGCAAACCTGAGAGATATCGACCTCAGAATATAAAAGGAATATCATATCAGTTTTGAATATATATATATTTCCCCTCTATGCAGCATACATCCCACTCCCTCTACCATCTTCCCCTCATTCACTTCCAGTACATCCCCATCCTTCCCCTCCCTCTACCCTCTCTCTCCCAACCTTCAACCAACCCTTTCCTCTCCCCCCTACTTTCTCCCCCTACTTTCCTTTCTTCTCCTCTCCTTCCTCTCCGACTCGACCCTTTTTCCCCTCCCTCTCAGTTCCTTCTCCTACCTCTCCAAGTATCCATCTACAAGGATATATCCCTATCTCCCGCTATTTCCATTTCTCTTTTCCTCTCTTTCCCTTTCTTTGATATGATATAAAAACACATTCGAATGAAGTTAAGAACTATTATTATGATGAGCAGTAACAAAGACAAACAAAGGCAAACAAAGAATATCATAAATATTTATTTATAGAAATACAAGTCTCTTCCATGAAGATATAAATTAATTTGAATTTAGAATTCTAACAGAATGTCCAACAGAAAAGTGAGAGTAATAGTTCACGTTGTAAAAAGCAAATATGTTGTAAGTCATAAAAAATATATTTTAATTATACATATCCATATAATCTGAAATCGGAGTTATCTGAGTGAATACTTTCAAATAGAAAGTACATACATACATATCTCAGCAATGCATCTACAGGAATTTCCTTTCATTATTCATAGATAATTTCCTCTGAATTTCTGAGTACGTTACATATTCCATTATATGTTTGTAATCAAAAGAGGAAGTCAACAAAATAATTCTTTGACCTCATCGGATTTTTTGTTAATGTCAAGGAAAGACTTGTTTATTATTCAATATTATAAATTAAGAAAATTACTTCATCTTGAGTTTATTTATAAATGAAAATGCCAAACAAAGTTTGTATGTCGTATGGAAACATTAACTCAATTTCCCTGCTCGTTCAATCAGGGTCAGGGATCTCTTCAGGTCTTGCAGCTGCTATTTCAGGTGAACCCATAACTCTCTCGCTACGCTTATGGCAATACATTGTGGCGATTATTCGCGTTGCATTCGAAAATGCATACAAATGTTTATACCAGCTCTCCAGATATTCGCAAGCCCATAAATATGATTGTACGTTCGAAAATAAATCGTAACAATTTAAAGCAGGTCATAAATTTGTGTAAGATAGCTACAAATATTCAGGATGCGAGATGCTTGTGGCCATGCCTAGATGATCGCTTAACTCATTAAGATATTTACAGCATTATTTACAAAAGGTATGTGTGTGTGTGTCTGTGTGTGGCAATTAAGGTGCGCCAAGGTGTTGAAAATCAATGGAAACTCATTATACGAAAGCGTTGACGGTTGACATAAGCCAAATGCCGGCCAATTAAGATGAAGGCGTGCGCGTTATTACGGCTGCTGTTGCAGATGCAGCTACAGATGCATTTCCGTTGCAATGTAAATACACAGCTAGAAAATCGCTTGAGTTTTAAGTAAATAAAATGAGCCATGGAAAATAAAAAGAAATAACAATTAGACGCATGCCGCGCACACAAACAAATTCGAAATCCATTTACGCACTCAAAATATCCGTGCACAAAAAAGAAACCAATAAAAATGCATAAACTAGTTTTTTTAAAAAGAAGAAGCAGAAACAAGGTATTTAAAAAACATTTAGCTGCAAGCCGCAATCTCGTGCCCCATGTCGTGCTCGATTACCCCAAATAATTTTAGTTGTTATTTTTTATTTTTATTTTTTTTTTATTCTTCTTCTTCTTGGTCCTCTAAGAGGTATTTTTGCTTCTGTTTGTTGTTGTTAATTTTATTTTTTTGGCGCTGTGTTGTAAACAATTTGTTTACCCGCAACGTTGATTATTTCCAATTAAGTGAAAATTTTATTATAAACAAACTCATTTAAATATTTTCAACGTGCGTTTCATTGAAAATAATTTACTCACATTCATTTATTCTTTTCAATTTTTTTTCTTCGGAGAGGGAAATTGTATTTTAATATTTGCTCATGTCGAAGATTATTGAGTTTTAGATAATGCGCTTAAGGAAATGCGTAAATTGTCTTGCATAATATTTATATATATATATATATATATAAATTTAAATTGAAAATATTTAAGCCCCGCCGGAGATATCCGGCTGATAGAGGATGTTGAGTGCTTTGGTGTACAAATAAATAATAAAGTAGTATGATATGAAAATTGAAATCTAAATGCATTTTCTCGAGCAAATAAAAATAAATATAAGAAGTAAACGAGGCGAATAACATAAAAATTATTCGACAAGTGATAAAATAGAAAATCTATTTAGGTGTACTAGTTATAAGCAAGTTATGTAGCTAGGAAGTTAGGTAAAATAAATAAATATTTTAGAAATATAAAAAGCTAGTCTATATAAAGTCTAGAATAGATACTACTAGGTGATAATTAATTTAAATGTGCTATAGGGATTCAAGTAAATACACAATTACAATTCTTTTTATATCACTATCATAAGATTAAAGGTTCAATAAATTTATAAAATATATTTTGTATTCATAAAAATAAGAAAAAATAAAAAACAACGATAAACCAAGGAATAGATTAAGATAGGATAGAAAATCAATGTACTCATTTTACTTTCGTGAATGAGAATAAAGAATATAATGTGGATATTGGTCGTACAGGTTAAGTTCCTTCCAATGACTGGAAGCAGAAACGTTAGCTTTTACTAGGATTAGCTGCAGCTCAATTAGGTTATGACAAATATACATATATACATAGTTCATAATATTGAGGCTTTGAAATCGAAAAGCTTCAATCGCGCCAAGCCTTAAAAATGTTCTTTTTAAAAAACATTAACAGTAAATTGCTTTTCTATGTGAAGTTCATAAAAATAACAAACACTTTGTGATTTCTTTAGCCCTTCTCTAAGTATAAATATCAAACGCTTTTCTTATATATTCCAAAAAAGAAAATAAATAAATAAACAATTTAATGCATAAATTCTCTTGAACTAAAGAAGCTTTTTATGTGGCACATTATATTAAAATACATACGTATAGAAATTAAGGCACTTAGAGAGCCAAGTGAAAATACAAAGAATTACGCTTTTACTTGGGAAATCGAATATTTAAAAGTGTTTAGGTTTACTACCTGGTGTTTGCAGAATTTAAAAAATTAAAGTAAATAAAAATCTGTTGTGATATTGAATTAAAGCATAATTAATTTAAATGCATATATAATATAATTATATATAGACTATTATTAAACCACCATGGGCAGCCATGGAACTATATACATTGGATATGAATTTTAAATAAAAGTCGTCGCTCCGAAGAGCATAGATCGTAGTTCACTCATCTGAGTTAAGCATAGATCGCTTTAACTCCTACCTAGGGACCTAGATTTTGATCGAATAGTTTTAATCAAACCACAATTTATACAAATATGGTATATACATATGGTATATACATATACCAAATTTATATCAAGTTTCTATACTAAACCAGCATATCCTCCATCCGATCTACAGCAACAACCTTTCCGTCGCTGGCAACGAACGCACTGCTGCGTTTCCATCAACAGCAGCAGCAACATCATCATCATCATCAGCAGCAGCAACATATTCAAACACAACAGCAGCAACAGCAACAGCAACAACAACACAAGGCAACAACAATGTTGCACAGCTCAACGACGTCGTCATCGTCGGCTGCGACTGCGGCTGCTGCGCTGCTGGCGCCTTTGAATAGCCTCAAGACACTGCAGTTAACGCAGCAGCAACGTTTCTTGGCCAAAACAGCGCATCCACAGTTGCTGGACATTCCGACAACGGCAACAGGTGTTGCAAACTCGTTACAAAATGGCGGCCACGGCAATAACAGCAACAGCAACAGCATCAACAGCAACAACAGCAGCAGCATTAGCAACAGCAACAACAGCAATGGCAAACGGAAACGTTCGTGGTCGCGAGCCGTGTTCACAAATCTGCAGCGAAAAGGACTCGAGATACAATTCCAGCAACAGAAATACATAACCAAGCCGGATCGACGCAAATTGGCAGCACGCCTGAATCTGACAGATGCTCAGGTAAGCTTTGGCCAAAACTCAGCCATAAACCACGCTAAAGTTTGATCGATTCACAGGTCAAAGTGTGGTTCCAGAATCGACGCATGAAATGGCGTCACACGCGGGAGAATCTAAAAAGCGGACACGAGAAGCAGCCACAGCCCCAGGGGCCAATGGGCTCCAGCAATAGCGCGACGAAGCCATTGCTGATCCCTTCCGGAGCTGGAGCTGGAGCTGGAGCAAGGCCACACGAGCTATTGGACTATAGCTCGGACAGTTGCTCCAGCGTGGAGCTCAGTGAACGAGCCGAAGACGATGATAACATTGAAATCGATGTAGTTGAATAACCACAAGTCAATATATAAATATATCTATTTTATAATATTTAGTATATAGAGATTGTCAGCGACAATCAAGTTCAAGTTTGTTTAATAGCGTAATTAATGTATGTATAAAACACGAATTTAAATTATTACATATTATATAAATTAAGCATTTACAATAATATTTAATACATAATAAATGTTATCTGTACAAAATGAATATTTATGCTTTTTTTTTTTTACAAGCTTTGCATGAGGCAAACTAAATTGGTAAGAGCAAATGATCTGAAATTATACTTTATTCTATCTTATATAAGAAGATTGAAATGCAAATATTCCAGTATCTGACATCATTCAGTTTAGGAAGCAACTCCGTAAGCACTCTTTGGAAAATATAGTAGAGTCATCAGATTCCGGACTTTTAAATTCTATCGTCCTAATAATCAAAATAACTGCATTGAATCTATCATTTGATTACAAGTTCTTGAATAAGGCAAGTGGGAAATCAAAGCCCGCAATCGATCTATCTATCTCTCTCTGTATATGTCTGTCCATTTCAAATAAACACATAATATATTTACTTAAGACTCAAAGCACAGAGTAATTTTTTGGTGTTGATCAACGACTGTCATAATTAACTAAACTCATTATGCTCCCGCTCTTTTCGAGTGTAATGAACGAGGAACAGTGGAATCAGACTGAGCTAGAAAGCCCAAAGCTGCTTGGAAGCCTGATCAGTTGCTTTGATAACCTGCTGTAGTTAAGTCGCAGTTCTTTGGCTTTTGTAAGATAAATAAATATATATAATAATTTATTATATGTATTTATTAAAATAACTAAAAATTCTATAACGAAGACATATCCGCTATAATGAAATAATTTGAATATATTAACGTAATATAAGTAGTAATGGTTTTTTAAAAGCATCGTCTAAAGTTAGATTTGAAAGCCGAAATCTGGATTCAGATCGAAGCAATGTTACTGAATCAATTATAATCGTATCGGATCATGATAATAATTTATAATAATAATTTTGATATTGATTATGAAGATCAAATTAAATTCATTGCTAAATTAAATTATAATTATGTATAACTATGAACGTATTTGACTTACTATGAATTTCTAATATATAAAAATATACTGGTAAATAACTGAACCGAATTTCGAAACATACAATCATTTTCTACCTAGTCAACATAAAAGAAAACCTAATTAACCCCAAACCACTAAGTAAAGTGTAAAAAGTGAACGCTTTAGCTTATTGCTTTATGAAATACATCAGATAATTATTATTTTTGTTCAAACAAACAAACAAGCTAATGAAGCCAGCTATCCATATTACGTAGATGCTATCTCAGACACAGATCTCCATCTAATAACTTAGACTAATGATCAGCAATATTCCATAATTAGAATGATCTGACCAAGTGCCTCACATACTTATGAAAACAAACAATTAGGGATTAGCTGAACAATTTATAATTGATAAAGCAACATATTAATACCTCATATATCATTAAAAGCAATTTACTCTTAATGCTCTCTCTCTCCCTCTCCCTCTCCCTCTCTCTTGCACTCGCTCTCGCTCTCTTTGCACTCTTTGTGTGCCGCACAGAATAAACAATAAAAGAACACGCAATGCCATTTTCTTATAATAAACAACCGAAAATTTAATTAAAGATATACCGCTGCGATCAGCAGAACTCGAAACTGCGACGAGGAGACCTTCTAATCTAGAGAATGATAAAGCCCGATACCCGATACCCGGCGACAACGGCAGTTGGTCAAGCGCGGGGGCATCAGCCGTAGCGGATCAGAGAGACAATTAGGCAAACAGTGAGTGCAAATTATTGACGAACGACATTGAAAAATTACTTCAATTCGTAATAATATTATTGTTATACACTGACAAAGGGTATTATGAATTTGTTACATTGGTTTGTAACGCAACCAGAAACCAAGAAAGTTAAAGCCAAATTCTCTTAATAAAAAATGTTTATTTAAAAAAATATATATTTAAGAGAAGTATAATATAAATATAAAAAAATCTTTATTGTTTAATCAGCAACATTTGTTTAAATAAAGAAATTTAAGGCAGATATCTAATGCCAAATCAAATAATATGCGAATATATACTATAGCAGCATTACGATAATCCATTAAGTTATATGCTTTAAAGTTAGGTATATTATATATAAATAGTGTTATTTAATTATAAAAACAAAAATATAATAACAATAATTATAAAAACAAATATAAATGTGAATATGGTACAAAAAGATATAAATAATTATTACAAAATAAATAAATTTTTTTTTAAATAGAAAAAAATAAGTGTTCCATATAAATAAATAATATTATATTTTAAAATAAATATATGTATATATCGAATTTTAATATATGTGTGCATATATAAGAACAATATACATGCTTATAATATAAAAAAAAAATCATTAAATAGTAGCAAAATATATTTTGCAATATTGAATCAAAAATACATTATTTTAATTTAATTTTAAAAATATATTAATATTTTTAATAGTCTGTTATGCTTAGAAATATTTTTTAAATAAATAAAATTGAATATAAATCAAATATTTATAGATAACAAGTTTATAAATCCTAGGTAAAACATTTTTTAAATAATTAAAAGTTAATATAAATGAAATATTTCAAGATAGTTAACAAATACAAAATTACAAAATTTTAATAAAAGTTTGACAAGCAACAAATTAGTTGTCATTGCTTTAGTAATTATTTTTAGTATAAATCAATAATTATAGTATGAAAAGAAAATAAATATTAATGAATATAAAACAAAACCCAACATACTCAATTTTGTTAGAGTATTTACTTAACGACTTGACATGCCGTAGGTTCCGTCAATAATGTTTAGCTAGAGCTTCGTTTGTTCAGTTTGTTGAGACTAAGCGCTGTGAGCGGTTGAAAATTTCAGTTAACGAACGCGCGGCAATGTGACGGCTTAATTATAAAGCTAATATAGTTATAGACAAACGTTGAGAACTACGTACAAATTGTTGCGACAATGGGTAATGTGCAAACGCGTCAACTCGACTCGCGGAATGCGACAAATAGACGCAGCAGTAAGTGGGATAGGAATTTGCAAAACAAAATAAAATATCTTATGGATACAATTTGAAAGCACACTGTCTCTCGCCCTATTTATCTTTTTGTATCAATTAGGCATCCTTTGGAACTTCCGTTATCCCAATGGCAGCAGGCGACGCGACGATGTTGCCATGATCATCCACAATTCCAGGTTAAGCGTTAGCGAATGGCTCAATCTGCTCGAGCTGCAGCAATATGAAGGTCAGTTTAGTCAGCACTTTTTTGTTGTTCTGCGGCAAAAGTGCATTAACTCACGTGTCACATCCGCTCAAGCAGAAAACCTGAATATGTATGCCACTGTAAATGATGTTGGCGATCTAACCGATAGAGATTTAAAGCGTTTGGGCGTACGCAGCATTACCCATCGCCAGAAAATGCTCAACAGCTTGTTGGGCGTGCGGGCCAAGCGCAGACAGTCCATGAATTTGGAAGGTAAGTGGCGAAAATTATTTAATTGAATACCAATCTATAGCTGGTTTATCTACGAACAGCCATGAGAACTGCTCCGTGTGCGGTGCCGCGTCGTAAGAGCTCCTGTCCCATGGTTTATCTAGATCCCGATAATGTGGCCGACAGCAATGACAGCGGCGGACCAGCTGTGGTTACCACCAAAAGTGGCAAGGTCTTAAAGCAATTGACATTCGATGAGACAACAACAATGTGAGTATGCCAAAGAAATTGCACAAAAACTTTTGCAAAACTGTAGAGTTATTTCCAGCTCTCTTCTCAGCCTAAGACATTTTCTCTTCATTAATTGAAAAGTAATTTTTTTCATTAAAAAAAAATACTACTAACGACTTGAGCTCATTCGCCTCAGTGACTTTTAGGCAAGCTTGACTGTTAAATTATTTGTATCAATTCTTTAATTCTCTTAAATGCATTGATATGGTCATGTCTTAGCACAAATTGAATCGAATAGTTCATAGTTATATAGGAAAAAGAAACAAGCAAATAATTTGCATTGTATATAAATATGCTGAAAATTCTCATAATTTAAGATAAAAGATTATCAATAGTTGAATAGAATAGTATAATAGAATTTACGAATTGAATAATTCCTCTTATCTTAATTTCACCTACTACCTTTTAGCGATAACTAAACAAAAATAAGTCCTATTAATAATCTCCATAAACTTTATAGTTTATATAATGGATATATATACATAATATATATTACATTATTTAATTTTTTAATTTAATAGATTTTTCATTTAAATTGTCTACAATTTTATATTTAAATAAAACGAATCCTCAAACAAGTTCCACTATTCGATAACAGCCACATGCAATTTCTAGCTCTCACAATTCCCTGCCTGCCTGCCTGCCCGCATATTACCGTTAATAACAACCACTTCCTTAGCCCCTCACACACATAAATATATTTCAATAACAAAAACTCTGCGCATGCCCCAAAGAATTTCCCATTACAAAAAAAAAAAGACACAATAAACCTTATGCCGTTAGGCAGGCGGCATAAAAATCTTAAAACAAAACACAAACAACTCGGGCCAAGCGAACAACCCTCACAAGGACATTCGACTTGTGCCAGGGTGGGCCAAAAACGCAGAGCGAATTTAGATGGCAAAGAGTGCAGACGAGGTTGACGCGATAAGAAAGCCACAGATAAGAATAAACTAAAAGTTTTACAGTTTCAGTAAACAAAAAATGTATACTAAAAAGCGCTAAAAAAAAAAAACAATTTAGTTTAAATATCAACATTCTATTTCTATGCAAAGTCTGATAGATAGATAGTAAAACAAACAGAAAATAATTTAAGGTGTGTCCTGCTTATATATTCCGTAACGAAAATCTAGCAAAATGGGCGTAGCAGGTGAGTGATAACAATTTGTAAAACGCATTTAAAATTCAATTGAATCAATAATATTCATTTACAAATCAAAATTGAATCCCTGAATTCCACGTAAACAATAATTACAACTTTTACTACAATTGCATTAGCGTAAATTTTTTTTTTATTTTTTGCACTTGAACTTCAGACAAAAGTTCGCATATACCAAGAAACAATCCTGTGGGAGCGAATTTCCCTTTTCAACACTAGCCCGGCTGTGTGTGTGAGGGCAATGTACACAAAGCTCTCACACGCACGCCATAAATTACCCATAATAAGGGAAATTTGTAAAAGTGCAATAATTCACACTCTCACGCTCTCCTTCTACTCTCTCTTTCTTTTTCGCTCCCTTTGCAGCTATGAGGAATTGAAGCCGCGCTCCAAGTGCAACAGTCCGCATTGGGGCGACAACGCCGACGACATGGAAAGCGGCAATAACAGTAACGTGTCCACGCCCCTGGCCGCCTCGCCCAATCCCAATGAGCAACAGGAGGCCATTGCGCTGAAAAAGGCACTCGAATGGGAACTGAGTTTGGATGCCAGAGAGCTGCGTTCGCATGCCTGGTACCACGGCGCCCTGCCACGTCAGCGGGCCGAGGAGATTGTCCAGCGAGAGGGAGATTTTTTGGTGCGAGATTGCGCCTCTCAGCCGGATAACTATGTGCTCACCTGCCGAAGCAAAGCAGCTGTCTTGCATTTTGTGCTCAACAAGGTGAGTGAAGGAGTGAAGAGAATGGATGAAGTGGGAAGACTCTAATTTATTTCTATATTATAGTGCTAATACAAATTTGCATTTAATGTAAAAATATATTTGAAAGTAAAATACTTTTTAATTAGATCAGCTAAATAATTTCATTCCAAATACAAATACATATATAGGAAATAATTATTATATTTGATTCACACCAACCTTATTTAATTCCAGCTGGTGCTGCAACCGGAGACTGTTTACGAGCGCGTGCAGTATCAATTTGAGGAGGATGCCTTCGATACGGTGCCGGATTTGATCACCTTCTACGTGGGCTCCGGCAAACCAATATCAGCTGCCTCTGGCGCCCTGATACAATATCCATGCAATCGCACATATCCACTGTCCTTCTATGGCCACAAGATTGTGGGCAATCAGCTGCACTCACAAATGCTGGCCGGATTGCGTGGCTTGAGTCCATTGAACTCGCCCATGGGCAACAATAATGCAGGCGGCTCCGCAATCTTTCGCTTTGGCCAACTGACGGGCGATGTTGCAGCAACCCAACAGCAACAGCCACAGCAACAGCAGTCGGCTGGAACGCCCGCCAGTCCGCATTGTTCACCGCCTCGAGTGCGTCGGGATGTGCCGCCGCCTAGGCTGCCCTGCAAGAAGCAGCAACGCTCACAGAGCTTAACACCTGCCCAGGCGATGGTGGTGTGCAACATTAACAAGCAACAGGAGCAGCAGCAACAGCTTGGTGCAACAGATGCCACCAATGGCCATGGCCTGGCCCGCTTTCAGACCATTGCACGCTGTAATCCCACCAGCGATATGCAGTTGCAGTCACAGCATTTGGAGCACAAGTTTAGCACACAATCGTTGCCCCGGCCGAGCACTTCGGCAGCGCAGGCGCTGCGCCAACAGGCAGCGGCACGGATTTGCAGTTTGGCGCGTAATTGCAGTCTTGATACGCCCGATCGGCCACCAAGTCCGCCGCCCAAGCCACGTAAGGAACCCATGGCCGCAGTACTGGCGTATCAGGCAAGCGGCTCGGATTCGGGCAATGGTTCAGGCGACTCAGCACCAGGCGATATTAGCGAATTGAGCATACAACGCGGCGGTGTAATAATTAAAAATCCGCGTTTTATGAGCAGCTCAATTTCTAACGGTACTCTGAAGAGCTTTACGGAATTCGACGCCATAGCAGCTGAAGAGCAGCTCTTCGCATTGCCTATTGAGGAGTTTAAGCTGGTAAGCACACACATTATATATTTGCAGCATAATATAAATAACTGCAGTGTAATATTTGTATTAATACTATACAGGTTTTCGCACGCGCACACATTTATTAATTAATTTTAAACCGCCATCAATTTTCACACGCGCCATTTTTAAAGTCGCAATAGAACTGCCATAGACAAAAAGGCGCAATCTATTGTGAACTAAGGTATTGCCACCTTACGCGTTTTTATTTAAATACACAGAATTAATAGCATATGTAAATTACATATCCTGCCAAACAGACCACATCATTTTAACAGCTTCGTAGCTGCTACGTTAGCGGTCTGTTAATTGTACCTTAATATGCAGCTATATTTGGTTTACTTTAATTATGCCATTTTACATATATATTCAATTTTTAATTTTCAGTCAATTTTCTCGTATAATAAACCTAAACAAAATGTTTTCATATACGATCGACATCAAATTCGAATTTTCAATTCAAATAATGGGCGATCAAATCAAGACATGTTTGCACGAGGTGGCAATATCTGCCCAACTCTTTAAATCATAGTGGCAACGCAATTAATACTTACGTGAAAACTTAAATTTTATTACGTTATTTAGCCTGTTAGTTCGGAAAACCATTGTATTATCTAAAAATTTAAGAGATTCATATATTCTTTCTCGCATTGCAGTGCAGCAAATTCGATTTCGAGAATTTTAGTACGTTGCTGTTGCCTTCAGTGGAAAATAAACCGCTAGATGGAGATGCGTTGAACACATTCAAGATGATGTTGCTAGAAACGGGTCCCAAGCTACTGGCCGAGCACATTACACGCATCGATGTAGGCCTATTTCTGGATGAGCCTGCTAATGATTCAGATTGCTATTTAAGCTGTTCCGGTCTGGAGCTGCTGACCCTGCCGCATGGCAAAGTGTTTCGCGAGGATATCATTGAGCGAACGCAGTGCATCAAACTAATGGTTGCCGTGACCATACTCACCTGTCAAACGGATCTGGATCGCGCCGAGCTACTCAGCAAGTGGATACAAGTTGCGGTGGAAACAAAAACCGCGCTGGGCAATCTGTTTGGATTCTGTGCCATTATGTTGGGGCTGTGCATGCAGCAGGTGAGTTGGATGAAACTTAATAAAGTATATGGTTTACATTTGAACAATTTCAATTTTAGATACAAAAACTGGACCAGGCATGGCACATTCTACGCCAAAAGTACACGGACAGCGCCTTCACGTTTGAGGCCAAGCTCCGACCCACTTTGAGCAGCATGAACGAAGCCTCCAATCCGCAAGCGCCAAACACAACTGTGCCCCACGTTCTGCTCTACGCGCTGCTCATCGATAGGCCAATTTTAGATATTATCGATCATAGCAATGTGGATGAGCGTCCGGCTCTCTATAATACCTGCATTGCCCCCTGGGAATCGAAGGCAGATGATTTCGGCATGACCATCAACTTTCAACATTTGGATGCATCACGTGGCTTTCTTAAGAACTTGGATCTATATCGAAAGAATGCTAAAATTATAATGGAAGAGGCAAGCACAAGATTAGATGAACTGCTGGCGGATGCTTTTCGGTAAGTATATTTTCACCTCGAATGTAATTCTTTGGCTAATGACATAATTTGTCTTAACTCAGCACTGAATTCCACGTCAAGTTCCTGTGGGGCAGTTCAGGTGCCACGGCCAAACCCGAAGATCGGCATGGAAAACTAGAGAAGGTGCTAACATTGATGGCCGATAAATTTTGTAGCGTCAGCGCTTAGTTGCATAAAAAAAAAAACCAAATGAGTAAACAACGATATTATATGGACTCTAGTTTGTAAGCTAAGATATTTCTTAACACAATCAAAAAACTAAATACTTATACAAGTCTTATACTAGTCTCTTAGTCCTTCTACTTCGCAGCTATCCCACAATTTTATCCAATTCTCTGTAATTTTGTGCTGTTTCTACCTCAGCCTATGCGTGTATAATTTTATATACAAACAAAAAATAGAAGCGCTTTTGTTACAGTTCAAATAATTTATAAAAAAAAAAAAAAAAAAACAAAAAAATATTTAAAATTTAGTTAAGCCAAGGAACTAATTAGTACTGTTAAAACATCTCTAAAAAAAACACATTTTCATGCTGGAATTAATCAAAATGTATTTACATCTAAGATAGTCATGCTGATTCTCTAAGAGAGTTGGCATTAACCGATTAATATTGAAGCACACTACCAAAGGCATTTATAGTTTAGTACTTAAAAGACACATGTAATCCAACTATTTAAAGTATTATATACACATACTATAGATCCGACAATATACAGTTAATCAAATGCATACATATAATAATAGAATACATGCAACAAGTGTAAACCGTATACTAAATATAATTATAATATAATTTTTTGCAATTTTATAAGTGATAGTGCGGTAAACTATAATAAAGAAAATAAAGGAAAACAAATAACGATAAGTGTTTTATATACATATATACAGACATACATATATATGTTAGAGAAAGAGAAATGCAATATGAATTATTTTTTTTGTGAAACTATATAAAACTTTAATATATATTAATTCGTTAAAGGAAGTCAGGTATTGTATAATTTAAGCAATTTGAAACTTTAATTAATAATTTAATTATTTGATTTTTTTATTGAAGTAATAGTTTTTAATCATAGGAAATATCGTTATTCACATAATATACTTCATATAATTACAGAAAAACAAGTAAAGAGAGTAAAATGTAGTAAAAAATAATTTAGAAACACCTAAAATGGATTAATTAGCTCAATACTAAATAATCATATATTAGTTGGGGTGCAATCTAAACAGATTCGATAGATAGGGATTATCGTTTAGATTTCTTTAAAACGCTCCAGATATGCTTATTTATAACTACTTGAACTAATGCCCGAATAACGATAATGGACACAGCTCACTCGCCTTGCGAAATGGCAAATAAATTGTGCACTTCCACTTGAGTCCCACACTAGCTTTATCAGCAGCCACTCCATAGCCGAGCAGACTTATCACAAAACGCGAGAATAATAATACACTTATTTATGTATCATGAAGTGAGCGATTAAAGTGCCAGAGAACCCATTGACATTGCCGAACCAACAGGGCAGCTAAGCGGTTGTTATTTTAAACAACTCATTTAAAACTAGCTCCTCAACGCGAAACTCTTGAACTCAGTGGAAAGCTTCAGAGGCATCCGAACGAAGCTTTTGACCCCATCAAAAGCTCTAGCGAGCACCTGTTAGACGAGTATGAGCGGCGGCAGTGGCGGCTTTCGCTGCAATCGCAAGCTAACGTTGGCCATGAGCGGCGGCTTCATAATTTTGCTGATCGCACTGACGGTCGGCCTCTATGTGGGGCTCAGCGGCAGCAATGACGTCACGGAGGTGAGCTAAAATATAGAAACAAGTAAGAGTGCTCGAGTCAAAACTGCTCGAGTAGGGGATGCTCTGAATACTATAAAGAGCTGATGTGGTAATCATTCAACAATTTGTTTGGAAGCATAAAGACGCGCTTTTTGGTTAAATAAATCCTCCTGCAGATGGACTATCTTCACCAGTCAGTCTAACCACAAATATCTAGTATTTGGAATAAGCTTCGAATTTGTGGCAAAGTCAATTTATCGATCATTATTGATAGAAACGAAATGGGATTAATTATCCGACAAAAATAATAAACTCGCACTAGAGATCTCGACGTTTATACGGACGGACGGACGGACAGACTGATATAGCTACATAAGTATGTCGAGTCTGCTTTCCCTGATCCAGAATATATATTGTTTATGGGATCTGCTACCACTGCCTCTACACAGTTTCCTATACACATTTTCATAAAGCAATTATACCCAATTTGCCCATTTACAATGGGAAACAAAATTTAAATTAACAGTGGTTAATTATTGTCAATCTTGATATGTTTTCAGAATGAGGAGACACCTGCTTTCAGCATTGATCACCAGGCAAATACTTTCCTCTTGAATGGCAAACCATTTCGTTATGTCGCCGGCTCGTTTCATTATTTCCGGGCTCTGCCTGAGGCTTGGCGCAATCGTCTGCGCACCATGCGTGCAGCTGGTCTCAATGCATTGGATACGTGAGTAGCTATTGATATATATGCATATATATATATATAGGATAGGTTGTGTAAATCGTAGGACGTGACTGTGGCCCACTTTGAGCAACCGCTAGGCAGACTTTAATTTATGAATCAACATTGTGAATGGGTCTTACAGCTCTGATAAGTTTGCCGCGTTTACAAGCTGATAAAACTGTGATACATTCAGAAATTTAATTACATAAAATATTCAAATAGCTGTGATTTAAAAACGAAAATTAACATAGAGCAAGCGTGAACATGTGGAGTTCTGATTTTATGCTAATATTGTGTGTATATATAACCGACCACCTGAAAGACTTAAGCAAAGTTGTTTGAGAGATTTGTTGTTATAATAAAATAGAAATATTGACTTGGATGTTTATAATGTGCCTTTTATAACTGTGAGCATTATATATTTATACAAAGAAAAACGAGGGGGCAGCTCTATAGTGGAAAGGCATATGACACTCTTAAAACTATAATATTAGTATAAGAGTAGAACAATATAACAAATATAGTATTTACGAATAAACTGTTATACATACTACATATTTGAGTCTAATAATAATTGCATATATCAAACTACTAATTATTAAAATGATTGATTGAAAATTAGAGCAAGCAGATAATACTTTTAAAATAATTTAATGAATCACTTATTTCTAATCTCTATATTTTGATCTTTCCGCCTCAACAGCTACGTTGAGTGGTCGCTTCATAATCCACACGATGGCGAATATAATTGGGAGGGCATAGCCGATTTGGTTAAATTTCTGGAAATAGCTCAAGAAGAGGATTTTTATATAGTGCTGCGTCCCGGTCCATATATCTGTGCTGAGCGCGATAACGTAAGTAAAGTAAATTTGATTAAATGAATTACATTGAATAATTTTGATCTTAACACACAACTCAGGGCGGTCTACCCCACTGGCTGTTTACGAAATATCCGGACATCAAAGTGCGCACAAATGATCCCAGATATATAGCCGAGGTCAGCAAATGGTATGCAGAGCTAATGCCACGCCTGAAGCATTTGCTTATCGGCAACGGTGGCAAGATCATAATGGTGCAAGTCGAGAACGAATATGCGGCATACTATGCCTGCGATCACGATTATCTGAATTGGTTGCGCGACGAGACCGATAAATATGTGGAAAATAAAGCGCTGCTGTTCACTGTGGACATTCCAAATGAACGGATGCACTGCGGCAAGATTGACAACGTATTTGCCACCACGGACTTTGGCATCGATCGCAGTGAGTAGAATAGATTTGAGATGTATGAGAGCACTTTGAAAAGTAGCCGATCTTAAAGTTAAGCTGAAGACAGTTAAATATAGAAATTAAAATTTAAAAAAGGCTCAGTTCCTATAATTAAATACCCAATACAATATTTTCGAAATTAAGGATTTTGCCACTTTTAACTGTCAGTATCCTTAAGACAAATTTGATAGAATTCATACTCTCTTACACTCTTATACTTTCCTTCACTCTACACTCTCTTATACTCCACTACTCTCTTATACTCTACTTCACTCTACACTCTCTTATAGTCTACTTCACTACACTCTCTTATAGTCTACTTCACTACACTCTCTTATAGTCCACTTCACTCTATACTCTCTTATACTCCACTACTCTCTACTCTACTCGACTTACTCCCTCTTACACTCTACCATTTTCTTATGCTCTATTCGAATTTACACTCTCTTATACGCTACTATTCCCTGCACTATATTCTCTCTTACACTCCACCAATCGCTTATACTCTACTCCATTTAACACTCTCTTATACTCTTCTGCGCTCTACACTCTCTAATACTCTACTACACTCTACTCCACTCGACTTACTCCCTCTTACACTCTACCATTTTCTTATGCTCTACTCGACTTTACACTCTCTTATACTCCACTACTCTCTTATACTCTACTTCACTCTACACTCTCTTATAGTCTACTTCACTACACTCTCTTATACTCAACTACTCTCTTATACTCTACTTCACTCTACACACTCTCTTATACTCCACTACTCTCTTATACTCTACTGCGCTCTACACTCTCTTATACTCTACTACACTCTACTCCACTCGACTTACTCCCTCTTACACTCCACCATTTTCTTATGCTCTACTCGACTTTACACTCTCTTATACTCTACTACTCTCTACACTTGTCTATACTCTCTCTTACACTCCACCAATCGCTTATACTCTACTCCATTTAACACTCTCTTATACTCTACTACGCTCTAAACTCTCTTACGCAGTCCATGAGATTGATCAAATCTGGAAATATCTGCGCAGCGTACAGCCTACTGGACCATTGGTCAACTCGGAGTTCTACCCAGGCTGGCTCACCCACTGGCAGGAGATGAATCAGCGACGCGATCCACAGGAAGTGGCCAGCGCTTTAAAGTACCTTTAAAAAATAAAAATAAATAAAAAACATATTATATTAGAGTTTCTATCGGAATAATTATATTAATAATCAACTTCTCCCTTTCAGGACCATACTCAGCTACAATGCCAGCGTCAATCTCTACATGTTCTTTGGCGGCACAAATTTCGGTTTTACAGCCGGCGCCAATTACGATCTGGATGGCAGCATTGGCTATACGGCGGACATCACCAGCTATGACTACGATGCGGTTATGGATGAGGCGGGTGGAGTTACCAAAAAGTATGAGCTAGTCAAGCAAGTGATAGGCGAGGTACTGGAGCTGCCCAGCATTGTGCTAAATCCCGCCAAGCGTTTGGCATATGGCAAAGTGGAGCTGACGCCCACAATGGAGCTGCTGTCGGCGGAGGGACGCGCTGCCCTGGCCAAGGGCGCGCCAGTCAAGTCCGCGAAGCCCAAATCCTTTGAGGAAATGGATCAGTATTCGGGCCTTCTGCTGTACGAGACACCGCTGCCCAGCTTGGATCTGGATCCAACGCTGCTGCAGGTGGAAGATTTACGTGATCGAGCGCACGTCTTTGTCGACCAACAGCTGGTGGGCACATTGTCCCGGGAGGCGCGCATCTATGCGCTGCCCCTGAGCAAGGGCTGGGGCAGCACGCTGCAGCTTCTCGTCGAGAATCAGGGGCGCATTAATTATGATCGCGCCAACGACACCAAAGGCATCTTTGGCAAGGTGACGCTCCAGCTGCACAATGGCGGCGCCTTACCGCTGGAGGACTGGACAACGACGGCCTATCCACTGGAGGCCATCACCATTGAGAACTGGCGCCAGAAGTTGCCAGAAAATGCGGCCCTCGACTCGTCGATAGCCAAGCAGCGACTGCTACGCTCCGGACCCATACTCTATACGGGCAGCTTTCAGGTGACCGAGGTGGGCGACACCTATCTGAACCCGGCTGGCTGGGGCAAGGGCGTGGCCTATGTGAATGGCTTCAATTTGGGACGCTATTGGCCTCTGGGCGGACCCCAGATAACGCTCTATGTGCCCAACGAGCTGCTCAAAGTCGGATCCAATTCCCTGGTGCTGATCGAGTATCAACGCTGCAATAAGACCACAAATGGGCCAGAGCTGCCGGCGGTGCAATTCGATGCAGTTGCTCAGCTGGATGGAGAGTCCAGCGAGGCACAGAAGTAGACAGAACATTTTTTTACTTTTGTTAATTTTTATTTTTATATTATTTTTATAATTTACAAGCGTTTTCTTTTTTTTGTTTATTAGAAGCAGTTATTGATTTTGCTGTCGCAACAACAACCTTGACAAGCATTTCTTTATTTAATATTTGCTAATCTTAGCTGTTAATTTTCTTATATAATAAACATTGCTTAATTAATTCAAAATTGTTTGCATTTTACTGACTGACATTTTATTATAAACTATTATAATTTTAGCTCATTTTCAATCGACTCTTTTGTTATTCAGGAATTTCTTTTTATTTTCCATGTTTGCTCAAATTAATTTAATTTTGTATTTTTTATTATTTTTTATTTTTTTATTTTTTTTTTTAATTTAGATTTTATTTTTATTTCAAGTTTTGCTTACACTTAGCTTTCGTTTTTTTTTTCTAAATTTTTTGTTCATTGGCAAATGGAGATTCTGATTTATTGTTAAATTTGTATTTTTTATTCATATTTATTTTGTATTTCTTAGTAAAAATATTTTATTTTGTGCATCGAGACAATATTTTCTGCCTTTTGTTAATAGCATTTTAAAATTATTTGTAGAGTATTAAGTACATTTAGCTTTCGAGATTCTCAAAAATATATTTGAAAAATTAGAAAAATAAGTCAGTTGTATTTAATGTAAATTCTTCGAAATACAATTAATATTTTCACTTGTAATATCAAAATATTATATTATAAATTTGTTTGTTTCTTATTGTTTCTTTAGGGCAGTATTGTAGTAGGGGAAATATAAGAGGTTAACAGACTCGAAATATTTTCAAACATAATAAAAATCTCAGGTATCAAACAAAATACAATTCTTAGTTTTAGTTAAGTGAATTCACAATGATGTATGCTAACAGATTCGAAGTATTTTAAACATAATAAAACTCTCAGTTGTCATGCAGAATACAATTCTTGGTTAAAATTAAGAGGACTTGCATAGTGTGTTACAACCCATGGGTTAAATAAATATATACTGTATACCTATATGTACGTATGTGACAACTTGTTAACAATATTATTTCATTGTGCAAAACTTGTTTCGACTAATTCGACAGCAGTCTTATTTAAAAACAAAAGAACGAACTTATAACGAACACAAGACAGGTGATTTTTCACAAATATTTGTATATATCTATTATGCAATACTAAATGTTAGTTGCAAATTAGGAAAAACTTGCAATGAATTATGTAAAAATATATATGTTATTCATTATTATATATTATATTACATACATCAGCATGCGGCGCGTACAATTTAAGCTCGTCCAAAATCTAATCGGCAAACTACTTGGCTTTTTTTTTTTATTTAATTTTTTTTTTTTAAGTGCCCCCACATAAAATTTGTTTGATTATATTTTCTGTTCTCTAGTGTTATAAAAAATATTGCAATATATATATATATTGTTTCTGTAGATTTTATAGGGATAGATTTTTGCTGTTTACATTTGAAATGAAATTTCGTGTTCAGTAAATACCCTTGCAGTAGAGTTTTGGTTGGGAATGTTGCATTATTATTCTTTAATTTGCTAACAGATACCCTATAAATTATTATACACTCTGCTAGGGTATATTCGCTTCGGATTGCCGAAGTTTTGCATGCTGGAAAATTGGATTTGCATTTTGAAATATATTTGATTACTTTTTCATTTCATTTCTATACATTTACTAAAAATATATCACAGCTGCATTTCGAGTTAATTTACTTGTTCTCTTCTTCATTTATATGTATATATATGTATATATAATATATTCTCGTTTATCGTTTTTTCTCTTTTTGTGTAAAAATGTATAGAAAATTGTGTTTTGCGCTTTCTTATTAGGTTTTCTTTAGGGTAAAAAAGAAGCTTACGTAAAACAGCAAAAAATTTGGCAACCTAGTTAATATTTAGTCAATGTCCATGAAGACGGAATGCGTTTGCGTTTAGTAGATATATATACATACATACATCGACATACATATATATATATAGTTAGGTATTTATAGTATAGGTAACTAACCGAAGCGTTGATTTAGATGATGCATAGTTGTAGTTATAGTTGTTGTAGTTCTTGTAGTTAAAGTTCAATTGCGGCTAATTGCTGTTGCTGTTTTCTGTTTGCTGTCTGTGATCGTCGCTTACCTGTCTAAATTGCTGTGGGGGCAGCGTGCGCCATTTGTCAGTGCCATTTCGATTTTTGTGTATAGATATCAGCGCGTAAATTTTGCGCGAAACAAATGCCCAGAATCTGTAAGGTATAGAAAACATTATAAGCAAATTCATTCACTAATAAAAATCTCTGTTAAATTAAAAAAATAAATAACAAACTAAACACCTGAAAGAACATAACACCAATAGCAACCGTGGAAATAATAATTAAATTATGCTCAATCCATTCTTCGCCAGCCTGAACGCAGCCTTTCTCATAAATAATCTTTGAAAGCTCCATGCCCGGCGGCGTACTCTGCAAATAATAAAATGGGCGAAAATTAAATAAATATGAATTAAATAATATTTTTTAAAATATGGTAAATAAATAATATAATAAAATGCATGAAGAGATGAACTTGACTAAAACGAATATGGGTTTACAAGCCTCTTGATGAGTGCCATAAACATACAAATAAAACATGATGCTCTACAAATAAACAATTTAAGATATAAATATATATACATATATCTCAATATATATGGGTAACTCTTGCTCAGCACCTGCATGATGAGCAGGCCAACTACTGTGGCAGCCACACCAATTAAATGCGACTCCAGCCAATCCTCTCCAGCGCGCAAGCAACCGCGCTCATGTATATTTCTATCCACTGGCTGCATGCGTGCATTTCAAATGAATTAAGTCTGCAAATCTGTAGTTAAACTATATTGTTTTTGCCTCTCAACTTACGTAGCCCTCCTTGCGCACATCGTAGCCGCATTGTTTGTTCTTGATCACCTCCTGCGGTCGCCGGCGACAGCAGGAGAAGGGCACACCACATGCCTCGCGGCTGCCAATCGCAATTGAGGAGCAATTGAAATAGTTATTGCTATCCCAGTCCTTTGGCCCGTCGATGCCGCAACATTGCAGCCAATCCTCCTGTATCCAATCAATCAGATTCTGTTGATCCGGATCCTCGCGATAATGCTTGATAAATGCTCGCAGGCCTTCAGTAGCTTGATCCTTGATCTAAAAATAAAAAGATATTTATTTATCACACGATGACACATTTCAATTGACATAAAAACCTGCCTACAAATTTGCATAAACGCATAAAGACCAACACCTCTCAAAATTATCTTGGATTTACTGTGGACTCTAAGCAACAGTTGCTCCTTACATCATAAAGAAAATTTTAAGGCGTTTTAAAAAATAGGTTTAAGCTTATAATCTGTCTGAGATAAAACAATAAAAATATTAGCTAACAATACCAATTCCTTAAAAGGATGATTTGAGCTCAACGTTTATATCATAAATATAAATAAAAAACCTATAAATAAAATACGCTTTGAATTAAATAAGCAAAAGCTCGATTTATAATCAGCTAAGCAACACATTAAGCGCATGCTTTGTTTACATTCAGTAGCCTCAATTCAGCTTTCCCCACTAATTAGTATGCAGCATACCACGCGCAAATGTTAACAACTTACCCAACCTTTGTCCTTGAGCACAAACGCGAGCCCGCAAAAACCAATCTCACTTAACAACAGAACGCTCAGAAATATGGCATACTGTAAATAAATAATGTATAATGCGTATACATATATAGTATATATTGGGCAGGCAGTATTTTGTATAACTTACGGCGCTCAGCAGACACGTATTTTCTCGCAGTGCACCCACACTGCCCATTAGACCCAACATAAAGGTAATGGTGCCCAGTATGATGAGAACAAAGGCGGGATCTAAGGCAATAAATGTTAGCTTGCTAATATTGCGAAACATATCCTTTTCGGTCCAGGCCCAAATGCCAACGGAGAGCACCACAAGTGCGGTCAGCCAGATGATAACATTGCTGGTAAAGAGCAAATATTTGAGGCAGCAACTGATTTCACTTGTTTCGCGACGATATTTGCGCACTGCGGGCATTTTTCCGAGAGTTGATGGTGGCGGCGGCGGCAACAGCAACAGCTCGTCTGGGTGATGTTCCCTAAATGCTACGGAATGATTATGCTTCTATTATACACTATTACTAATGACTGGGTATTTTTGTTATTTTTTGTTTAATTTTACTAGAACGAAAAGCTGTGTTTACCAGCCACAGATTTTCGACTTAGCAATTGTGCGACACGAACATCAAATAAGAAAATCTGTAGGCTAGTACGAGAGGTATGATAGTTGTTAGCCTTTTCGAGAGTCTGGTATTAACATCACAAGCTTTAAAGTTGCCACTGTTTGGCGATGAGCGTTGCCAGACTGTTGTTTGGTAATGTAAAAATTCATACGGGCTTCTAGATTTTACAGCATTGTCTGTACTGAATACTTACTCCACCAACTAACGGCACTACTCCTCACTTAACAGACGTATCTCATGTGAACAACTCAAATCGTTTACAAAGTTCACATATTTGTCTTCGCTCTTAACAGCACAGACTCACTCCCCCATTTAAGTTACTCTTTACATTGACTTTGGTATTTTCTGTATGTGCTGTTGCAGCACTCCGGTATTTAATTGAATACAAGCGTTAGCCACACTGATTTTCATCGTCGTGTGCAGTTGAAAAGGCAGTAGAAAAGATCAGTACCAAGGAAAATAAATATAACAATTAAATACCAAATAGAATTGATTAAGTGTTGTGTGCGTGGATCTATGAGATATTTTGGGCAAGTGCACGCATACAAACAGCGTGCTCGGCCCCATTACCTATGACGACAGTGAGTTTAGTTTTTCTTTCACTTCTACCCTCTGTGTATGCGTGTGCGTGTGTGAGTTTCGCTGATGGCTGAAGCAGAAAATGTTTAATTAGCAGACGAAATATGGACAAAACACATACATATATAATACGCCATGCCCAAAACGTTGCAACAAATCAAGCGAAACTTAATTTTAATCTATAGTGTGCTCTGAAAAAGACAGTTGGAATCAACCCCCCGCGTTTTAATCAAAGAAAAAAACTTGTATGTGTGCGGTTGCTGCTGCTGCTACTTCGCCACTGTTAGCAGGGCAGTCAAAAAGTAAAGAAAAAATTATTAAAAAGTGAAAATATAGTTATTATGAAAAACGCATGATACAATATTCTTCGTGAACTTTCTGTGAATTTTTTATAAGCTCTCACACATTGACAAAAAAAGAAGCAGCCACAGCAGCAGCAGTACCAACGATGTAAAGTGCGTTCTCAGCCTTTGGTCGCCATCATAGCAGAGACGTTGCCGTCGACGTCGCTGCTTGCCTCCTGTGCGTGTGTGTGTCTAGCGCAGTTAATCCCTACAAATATTGTGATCCCACGCTTGAATATCAATTTCAATTACAGGTCACTCAAATAATTATGCAAAGTGTAATATTTCATTTAAAAAAAAAAGTACAGTGTTGCATTTATACACACATACACACATCGATGTATGCTCAAGCATACATATATTATACATACATACAAATAAAAACATTTCAATGTGCAATATGGTGGACAGTGCGTAAAATCACAACGTCGACGGCGACGTCAACGTCTACGTTTGTTAACTGCTTACTATTTTTGTAGTAGACATGGCTGATGTTACTGCTATTTCTGCTGTTGTTACTGGGCTTGGTTGGCAACGGAAAACAGTTTTTTAGCGCAGATGCAGCTAAACCAAAGTACATTAAATCAATTGCATTTGACAAAGTAAAACGACTTTCAGTGCTAATTTCGCTAAGTATATGAGATATACCAACATACGTATATACATACATATTTATGTATGTATAGAGAAATGCTATTGTGTGTTTCTATACGTATATTGTATACCTGTGCGCACTTGTGACTGTGTGCGTGTGTGTGTGTGTAAGTGTAAGTAAGTTTGCGTATATGTGTCTGTGTTCGACTGAAAATGGAAATTATATAAACCCCTTTTTTGAGTGCGTGAGGCGCTTGAGATTAAAACAGCATGCGGCTCTTGGGCTTTAATTATTTCCACCAAAACTCACACACATACATACACGCATACACTAACCTAACGATCAATATGGCAACATAGGTTGACGAAAAACGTTGCCAACTTTGTCAAGACTTTGTGAAATTCTCATCGTTGGCAAGCAAGCCCGCAGCGTTAACATTTTACCAATCAATAATTTGCAAACGTCAATTAAAGCTAAAACTTTGTGGCTAAAGACAAATACAAAAGAAAATATTTAAAAACAAACGCTCAAAGCATACGCACTCACGCCGCTGCCCGTGTCATCATCAATTCTTACATATGTACGTATGTATGTACATGGAAAAACGGTACTCTCATTGCTCTCACACGGAGAGATAGAGTCTGGCTGCCCATCTGTGTGTCTGTCTGCTGTGATCAAAGAACACACTCATACTCAAAATTTGTTCGTTCACTCAGTTACTCCCTTGGGTTCTGCATTGACGTTGTCGTTCCTTTAGTATTGGGTTGGTGGTGGCGGCGTCGCCCCACTTTTTGTGTGTCGTGTGTGTGTGAGTGTAAATTGTAACAACAACCACCAAAGGCAAAGCTTTTTGCTCAGCGAATACTGCCGCGGCTTCCTTTTGTCTATTTGGACGCTGCTGCAAAAAAGAAAAAAGCCTCAACCGGAACTTTAACATCGCTGCCGGCGTCGATGCCGATACCGACGTTTTTCAATATGGCTTCTTTAAGCATTTCAATTTCATCGCACAATAAATATAAACATTTTGTTTGCATGTGGCTGAGTAGTTTTGCCTGGAAATACGCAATTAATGCTGGAAAGTAAGAGCTTTTCCAGCTGCAGTACCAGCTAAACTAACGGTTCGTGTGCGAGCGCTCCGCAGAACAAATGGTTTTAGAATTTTACACACAAATGTATATATGTATGTATGTATTAAACAGCCATATATACATACATATTGAATGTGTAAGTTTTGTTGCTATCGGTCGTTATGTTATACATACACACAAAAGTAATGATGTGTGTGTATATACATACATATAAATATGCATAAATAATGTAAATATACATATTTAAATGTACATAAGTAAATTTTGTGCGCTCCATTTTTCTATGCAACAAATTCATTTTTTCCTGTTGCTCGATTTTAGTATGCGCCACACATACACACAATTTATGTGTTATGGAAAGTAAAAAAGAAAAAAGCACTCCTGTTGGCATTGCTGTATATTGTGCTTGTATGTTTGTGTTAGTGAACAAAACAGAATTGCAAAATAAAAACATAACATGCCAAATGTTGTTTGTGCGTTACTAACACTGCAACACTGCGCTGCATCCGTGTTAACTCCCACTCGCACATTCGTTTCGCTCACTGCTTATTACTCTCTTTAGCTCTCTCCGTGTCACTCTCTCTCTCTCTCCCGACAGACCGTCATAAGCTCAAAACCACCCCCACCCCTTGCACCCATAGTTGGCGATAGGCGTTCTTTGATCACGTAGACGAGTTTAGTTTGTTTGTCATTTATGTGGGGATGTGTGTGCCATTTATTTGCGCTTCGCCTTCCACCCGGTCAAACAGTGGGAAACAGTGCACAGGTGTGTGAGTGTGTGTGTTCCTACATAATTCAAAACAGTTTTCTATAATATGAAATTTTCTTCACTTATCGTTTAGCCAATGTTATCTTGATGAAACTTTTGCACAAACAAAATTTATTGCTTCGTAAATGAATTTATTTAGATTTTAAATATTTTCTAATTTGATCAGCACTTAAAACACTAAATAAAGTCATTTCATATTAGTAATATACCCAAAAAATAACAAATAAAATAAATAAAAAAATAATATTAAATTAAAAAATAAATTAAAAATAAATATACCATTTTTTGTTGATTGGAAAAAAAAGAAAAGAAAATTGTTATTGTTTTACAACTTTTATAAAATTAACAAAAACAAATTAGCTACTTTGCATTTCTAACCTAATACTTTATATGCAATTCTTTAATTTTTATCTCTTGATTATGGTCAGTGAGGCACTTGAAGGGATTACAATATAATTACATACATGCATATTGAATTATTGCAATTTTTATTTATTTTTTTATCAACTTGAAAAGTGTTGGCTGATAATGTAATCAAGCATCAGAACGAACTGAGCCAAATACAAATGTGATTGCAGGTAGTGCAATTTCTTGTACGTGTGCGTTTGTTTTCTGTATCTATATGTAGCTGTATATCAATGAGTGAGTGAGTGAGTGTAGGTACGTTTGAAGAATAGTCTCCGATTTTAATGCCACACAACCCCCTCGTTTAAACGGCGAGAGACGCTCTCACATACACTAATTTTATAAATGCCGTTTACTGTTTTTGTTTACCTGCCTGCTAGTTCGAGAGGGGTTGTGCGTGATTCGGTGTATATACTTGTGTGTGTGTGTGTGTAAATTTCTCTCTCTCTTTCTTACACACACATATATATTCACTATATTACAATTACAACTGTTCACTTGCGTTCGTTCATGCGTTTAAACATATGAAAAAAGGTTGACTGGCTGTTCTTGGCTCAGTGTTGAACAGTGTTGCACAAACACACAAACACACACTCACAAACACATATATACACATAGGCACACACTTGTAACTGTGAACTGTGTTCCTCTGCTGGTCACACTTGGCAGTCAGGCCGCAAACTAGAAAATGGCCATGTTTATTGAGATTGTGGATTGTTCAACCCCAAACATAGAAAAATGGAAACATTATAAATAAATATGCTAGTAACGAAACGAAATGTAGACGGAAGTCAATGAAGTACGTTTACTAATAACTGGGATTTCGAGCGAACAGCAAGTACATAGAACTTAATAGACGCGTTTATTGAAAAAATAAATCCATATCGAGAAATAACAAATTTTTCATTATCAATTGTTAATTGTGGACTAAACGCTGTCTTTCCATACTCATTTGCAGAGCTGAACAAGGTCCAGCAGCCGTTGCAGCAGTTTATTTCGAGACCCCATAAAGTCCCACATGTCCGCCAAAGGTGAGGCGGACAGTCTAGCCGCCAGTGGCGGCGGCACTGGAGGCGCCAATAGCAACTCCAATGGCACCGTAACACCGGCGCGACGCCTGCGCACCCGCAACTCAACCGGAAGTGGCAGCGAGTCGGCCAAAAAGAATACAAACAACAGCAGCAGCCACAATAATAATAATAATATTAATAACAATAATAGCAGCAGCAACAACAACAACAATAACGAATCGGCTGGAACGGGAAATGAGAGTTCAGCCACATCAATGGGGGGCATATCGATGGCAACAGCATCAGCTGGCGGCGGTGGTGCAAGCTCTGCAGGCACTCCATTGTCAGGGCCGCCCAGCTCCGCGGAACGTCCCATGCCCAGCGTGCCCATGAATCATGCCAGCAGCAGCGTTTCGGCCAGCAAGAAGTACCACAACAGCTGTCCGCATCCAACGCCGACAGTGCACAAGAAATCGTTGCACACAAAGCCCCACAGCAGCAACAAATTCGATCAGGGCAAGAACGAGGAATTCAACTTTGATACACCGCCCGAGTGTCCAGTATTCCGGCCGACGGCGGAGGAGTTCAAGAATCCATTGGCATACATTAGCAAGATTCGGTCCATAGGAGAGAAATGTGGCATTGCCAAGATCCTGCCGCCGGACAAATGGTCGCCGCCATTCGCCGTCGATGTGGACAAGTTGCGTTTTGTGCCGCGCGTGCAACGGCTCAATGAGCTGGAGGCAAAGACGCGCGTCAAATTAAATTTCTTGGATCACATTGCCAAGTTCTGGGAGCTGCAAGGCTCCTCTCTGAAAATCCCAATGGTAGAGCGTAAGGCTCTCGATCTATATACGTTACATCGCATCGTACAGGAGGAGGGTGGCATGGAGCAGACCACCAAGGAGCGCAAATGGGCCAAGGTGGCCAATCGCATGCAGTATCCATCCAGTAAAAGTGTGGGCGCCACACTCAAAGCCCACTACGAGCGTATTTTGCATCCCTTTGAGGTGTACACGTCGGGCAAAGTGTTGGGACCGAATGCGGCCGCTTCTACGGTGGGCGCAACGCCCGTCAAGCTCGAGGATGCGGGCACCGATTACAAGGCCCACGAGATACCCACACGCCAGCAAATTGCGCCGCCCAATGAGAATAATACGCGTCGCTCCAAGCGCTTCGGCAACTCGAATGCCAGCTGCGGCCTAAACACTAAACCAGGCGCCGCCGCTTCCATTACCATTAAAACGGAAACCAAGGAGGATTTCAAACGCGATCTATTGAGCAGCTTTAATGCGGTCAATGCGGGCGCCGCAGCCGGCGCTAATCAATCGGCCGGCTGTGGAGCAGCCACACCAAACACACGCGCCACCCAAAAGAAGGCCACCACAGAGCTGCAGCAACCCCTGATCGATCCACTGATGAAGTACATCTGCCACATCTGCAATCGCGGCGATGTCGAGGAGTCAATGCTGCTGTGCGATGGCTGCGATGATAGCTATCACACCTTCTGTCTGCTACCACCATTGAGCAGCATACCAAAAGGTGAGTTCGAACTCCATTTTGTTTTTGAAAATACCCTAAACATATTGAAAAATGGGGTAACTTACTTCATCCATATCTCTCGTCTCTTCTTTTTGCCATGAAAATAAAGAAATATTTTGCAATTATTATTATAATTATAATTAGTAATATAAGTGCAGTCAATTTTAAATTAAATTGAAATTGTATATATTTTATTTGACAAGTGTTCTACTACATTTAATCTATCTACATATGTATAATAATATTTATTAATGCAGTATTCTTTTCTAAGTTTTTAATCAATTAACTCATGAATAATTTCATATCTTCCCTTATTCCATCCCACCAGGAGAATGGCTTTGTCCGCGTTGCGTTGTGGAGGAGGTGAGCAAGCCGCAGGAAGCATTTGGCTTCGAGCAGGCCGAGAGAGAGTACACCTTGCAGCAATTTGGACAGATGGCCGATCAATTCAAGCAGGAATACTTTCGGAAACCGGTGCACTTGGTGCCCACGGAGCTGGTGGAGCGCGAATTTTGGCGCATTGTATCGTCAATTGATGAGGATGTAACTGTGGAGTATGGAGCTGATTTGCATACAATGGATCACGGCTCGGGTTTTCCCACCAAGAGCTCACATTATTTGCTGCCCGGTGATCAGGAGTATGCCGAGTCTAGCTGGAATTTGAATAATCTGCCGTTGCTAGAGGATTCGATACTGGGCCACATTAATGCGGATATTAGCGGCATGAATGCGCCGTGGATGTATGTGGGCATGTGCTTTGCTGCCTTCTGCTGGCACAACGAGGATCACTGGAGCTATTCGATTAACTATTTGCATTGGGGCGAACCGAAGACCTGGTACGGCGTGCCCGGCTCCTGTGCCGAGCAGTTCGAGGAGACAATGAAGCGTGCTGCGCCCGAGCTATTCTCCTCGCAGCCCGATCTGCTGCATCAGCTGGTCACCATCATGAATCCGAACATATTAATGAACAATGGTGTGCCCGTCTTTCGCACCGATCAGCATGCCGGCGAGTTTGTAATCACCTTTCCGCGCGCCTATCATGCCGGCTTCAATCAGGGCTACAATTTCGCCGAGGCTGTCAATTTCGCTCCGGCGGATTGGCTGAAAATGGGACGCGAGTGCGTCAATCATTATTCAATGTTGCGCCGCTTCTGTGTCTTCTCGCACGACGAGCTCGTCTGCAAGATGGCCTTGGAGCCGGCCAAGCTGACCTTTGGCATTGCCACCGCCTGCTACATTGACATGGCCGAGATGGTGGACACCGAGAAGAAACTGCGCAAATCTCTGCTCGAATGGGGCGTTACACGCGCCGAGCGTCGCGCCTTCGAGCTGGTCAACGACGATGAACGCCATTGCCAGGAGTGCAATACGACTTGCTTCCTGTCGGCCGTCGCCTGCGAGTGCAACGACAAGCTGATCGTCTGCCTGCGCCACTACACCGTGCTCTGCGGCTGTGCACCAGAGAAGCATACGCTCATCTATCGCTATACGCTGGACGAGATGCCGCTAATGCTGCAAAAGTTGAAGGTGAAGGCGCATAGCTTTGAGCGTTGGCTCTCCCGTTGTCGCGACATTGTGGATGCCCACACGCCCACATCGGTCACACTGCAGGAGCTACAGGAGCTCTGCAAAGAAGCGGAGACCAAAAAGTTTCCTTCCTCCCTGCTCATTGATCGACTCAATGCGGCGGCCATCGAGGCAGAGAAGTGCGTGACAGTCATTCAGCAGTTGGGCATTAATAAGGTAAGTGTAATTGGTTTGAATAGATAATTGGTGATAGGTTTGAATAGATAAAGTGAACCTAAATATAATTAGTAAGATTAATTATTATTAATTCATAATGCGCATTGACTAAAATATGATATGCTCTATATGTATACTATTTATTTTTTTGGAACTGACACATTCAGTTGTGTCAATTGTATATAATGTATATTATTATAGGGGAAATAATTTCATATTCAGTCAATAGAGGTAGAGATGGGAACGATTAATGTTCGGATTAACAATTATATCAGACTATTGCTAGGTCAGAGTCGTGTCTGTCAATACAAATTTATTTATTCATACATAAATAAGTAATATATATTGTTGTATTTATTTCAATATATATTTATTTATTCAATAATCCGAAAACATTAATGATATGAACCGTAAAGATATGGCCAATTAAAAATTATTAAATTTGTCCAATTAAAGATCTGACAAAATAATTGCTAATACTTATTTATTGCATCAATTATTGATCGATTCTAAAATTAGTAATGCACATTGAAAATTTTTGTCGAAATTTCAACTATACAAAATAACAAAACTATACTATATTAATTACTGTTCATATTATGACATTTTTCGGTCTATTAAAAAAATAATATATGAGTATTATCACCTTATTATATCTGATACTGAACTATATAAATTTTTATAATTTTTTACTGTCCAGATATAGAATATATATCATATAAGTTCTAGTTAATGTCTATAAATCTTAAATCATCCAATTATGTATGTATTGAAGGTGCGCACCCGTTCCGATCACAATCAGGAGGCAGCCCAATACAAGCTGACCATGGAGGAGCTGGAGCTGTTTGTGCAGGAAATCGACAATTTGTGCTGCATCATCGATGAGGGCGCCTCGGTGCGTGAGCTTCTAGTGCTTGGCCGGCAGTTTGTGGAACGTGCCAATGTCCAGCTGCAGCAGACACTGGAGACGCTGGAGGAGAACGAGCTGGAGACGCTGATCAATGAGGGCAGCTCGTTGCGCATTGAGCTGCAGCAGTTGGATCATCTGCAGAAGCGCCTCAAGCAGTGCAAGTGGTACAAACGTTCGCAGGGTTTGCGTGAGACCAGCTCGAAGCTGACCTACAATGATGTGAAGACGCTGCTGCATACGGCAGCCGCTGATCTGGATCCAACCGATCCGTATGTGGATCGTGAGATGCGTAAATTGCAGCAAATTGGAGCGGCGATCGAGGCGTGGGAGTCACAGGCAGCTAAATATTTCCGACGACTTAATCAACAGCATGAGCTGGCCGAGATCGAGCAGTTTCTGAAGTCCGCCACGGACATCAATGGGCAGGTGCCGTCCCATGGCATACTAAAGGATGCGTTGCGCAAGGCACGCGAATGGCTGCGCTCGGTGGAGCAGCTGCAGCAGAACAATCACGTCACCTATTGTCATACGCTGGAGGCAATGATTGACCGGGGCCTGAGCATACCCATCCAGCTGGAGGAGCTCGGTCGTATGCAGGGCCATTTGAATAGTGCACACCAGTGGAAGGATAATACGGCACGGGCGTTCCTGAAGAAGGACACACACTATACACTGCTGGAGGTGCTGATGCCGCGAGCAGAGCCCATCAACATCGACTCGGATCTCAAGCCGCGTTTCCAAGATGATTTCCTCAAGGACAAGAATCCCGCCGAAATTGTGGCCAGCTTCAAGCATGCCGAGGAGAAGGAGTTGCGCGATATGCGCGACCTGAGGCGCCGCAATATGGCGAAGAATCCATTGCGCGATGACTTCTGTCTGTGCAAGCTGGAGTTCCGTGGCCTGATGCACAATTGTCAGCTGTGCCGCGACTGGTTCCACGAGGACTGTGTGCCACCGGTGCCCCATGCACTGGGGGCGCAGCAGAATGGCAATGGCGTTGCTGGTGGTGCAGTCAATGGTGGAACATCATCATCAGCCAGCCAGCCAGCGCAACCCAAGTGGCTATGTCCGAGCTGTGTGCGCTCGAAGCGTCCACGTTTGGAGACGATTTTGCCGTTGCTGGTGCAGCTGCAGCAGCTGCCGATTCGTCTGCCCGAGGATGAGGCGTTGCGTTGCCTGGCGGAGCGTGCAATGAATTGGCAGGATCGTGCCCGCAAGGCGCTCAGCAGTCCCGATGTGAGCGCCGCCCTGGATGCCATATTGGCCCAACAGCAGAAGCGACGCTCCGAGAGCAGCAATTGTGCCGCCGTGCTGGGCAACATAAGCAGTCCGAGAAAGCCGCGACGATCGCACAATCTGTCCAAGCAAGAGACCAACAACACCGGCCGCTCCGAGTCCGACAATGAGGATGGGGACGATGTGGACGACGACGATGATGATGATGAGTGCCGGCTACGCATTGTAGAGGACGGCTATAGCAACGATGAGGACGAGCAGCTGTCGCGATTGGCTCAAGGCAATACGCAAACCACCAGCACCACCAACAACAGCAGCAGCGGCGGCGGTGGTAGCACTGATCTCTTGAAGCTGCTGTCCGACAGCGAAATTGAAAATCTGCTCGAGCTTATGATGGAGGGCGATCTGCTGGAGGTGTCGCTGGATGAGACGCAAGAGCTGTGGCGCATACTGGAAACGTTACCGCCCACACCGCTGCAGGCGGAGGCGAAGGCACGGGTGGCGCAGTACTTGCAGCAACATCGTCAGCAGCAGCCAAGTCAGATGACGGGGTCAGCATTGACCAACGCATCCAGTGTAAATAGCGGCGCCGAGGACTCCAACGATAGCCTGCTTGTGCAAAATAGTCCAAGTCCCGGCGCTGGCAGCGGCACCGGCCCAGCGGTGCGCAATAAGAAACGGCGCTCCAATGATGCGAGCAGCGCCAATGTGGCGGTGCCGCGCAAGAAACAGAACACCCCCAAGCAAACGCCGGGCAAGAAGACGCCGGCGGCGGTGCGCAAGAGCGACAGCAAGGCGAGCAGCTCGCCGGGCGTCGATGCCGATGCGGAGAACAAGCAGGCGAATGGTGGCAATACGACGACGGCGACACCGACGACGACGCCAACGACACCGGGATCGGCGGGAGCGACCACACCCATACCGTCGGCTGGGCAAAAGAAACGGAAACGCACCACAACAACCACAAACAACAACAACAATAATAACAACAATAGCAGCAACAACAGCAATGCTGGAGGAGGCGGCGGCACGCCCACAACTGGCAGCAACAACAACAGCAATGCGACAACAGGTGGCGGCCAGAAGAAGCATGCGCAACGCACACAGCAAACGGCCCAGGAGGACGACGAGGAGGAGTGCCGCGCCGAGAATTGCCATAAGCCGACGGGGCGTGAAGTGGACTGGGTGCAATGCGACGGCGGCTGCAATGAATGGTTTCACATGTACTGTGTGGGCCTCAATCGCAGCCAGATAAAGGCCGACGATGATTACATATGCATACGCTGCTCCAAGACGGTCAGCGTGGGCGTGGCCGGCGGCAGCAGCAGCCTGACGGTGACCACAACGACGACCAGCAGCCTGACGCTGAGCACAGGGACGCCGGGCAAGCAGCGAGCAGCGCAGTCAGCGCGGTAGAGAGAGTGGAACCGAGGAGATGAGAGACGCGAAAAGAGCGAAAAGGAGGAGGAGAAAGCATGGAACGACGTAGATCGCAAGCAAAAAGAAAACAGCAATTTGACAACGGTTGGCAGCACCCTCGATTAAATGTGCTTGTGAATAATCGATAAACTGCTATCGCAGTGTTTATACACATGTTTATCAAACACACACATACACACATGCATAGGCGGAACGTAACACAGACACACGGATCATAAAGCACACACACCCACACATGCGTTAAACGGTATTTACTAAGTTTTAGTAAAAAAAAAAGTCACTTAAACGTTTTTTGTAGTACATATTTACTAATTATTGCTATTATAACGGTACGCAAAACTCAACAGACACAGACACACTATTGAGAAGCAAACTTTTAAATGAATTTATTCAATTCAACTGTAAAATGCAAAACATATAAACAAATTTTGTTTGTGTAGGTGCGGTACACATTTTTTACGTTCGTTTAACGTTCTCTTATATATTTACTAAATGTAAATATATATAACCATATATATATACATGCATATATATGTATATATATATATTTAATTTACCATTACCTGCTACTATTAGTTTTTGTTAATTTAATTTACAGTTTGTGTTCGCTTTAAGTTTTGTGCGACGCGCGCGCGTTTTTTACGTTATTTTTGATTTTATTTTATTTTAATTTCTTCATTCAAGAACAATTTAAAAGAAAACAAAAAGTAAAAAAAAAATTTACTACATTTTACTTCTGTACAGTTTTTCTGTTTACTTAAAGTGAAAAGCCAAGTAAAATTTAATTGTTATTTTATAAATACATATATATATATACCATTTATATACATATATATCTTCCATTTACTTGATATGCGATAATTTCTGGACGCGTGGCGCGCTGTAATAAATTTTTTCTCCTGTATGTTTTATTTGTTTTTTTTTTTCCCTATTACAAAACGATTTAATTAAAATTACAATACAGAAAAAATTATACTAAAATTAATGTAGCATAAATAATGCACAGATAAATCTAGAGAAAAAAAACAACAAAAGCAAAAATTTGTTGTCAAAAGATCATTAAAACAAAAAACAAAACAAAAACAAAAAAATAAAAATATTCTATAAGTAAATTGCAGCCCTAATGCTAAGTTTACATTTACAAACAAAATGGAAATATATAAAAAATAAAATAAAATAAAACAAAATTTTTAATTTTTAATTTAAATTTAGTCTGCTGATTAGAGAACAAGCCACTTTGAAAAAAATACATACAAAAAACTACAAAAAAATTGCAAAAAACAAAAATAACTTCTCAACGTACAACAAAAAGCTTAGACCTATGCGGTAAAAAAAAAGAAAAGAAAAAAAATCATAAAAGAAAAAACAGTTTGTAAAATCATTTTTTAAGCGTGTAAAAATAATTAACCGGGTTATCAACAGCAAAACCCAAAGTTTAAAGGAAGCAAAACATAAAAATTGAAATGAGAAGAGGAACAGCCAGACGAAGAAGAAAACAAAAATCCCTAAAATATTAAGGCGCAAAAAATTTTATTGAATTAAGCTAAACATTGTACGATTTCTTTAAGCAACCCCAAACCAACCACAAACAACAATAACAACAAATCAAACCTTAGAGCCCCCGCCCCGTTTCCACATGAACCCACAATATGTAATTCTATTATACATATAAATAAATTATATATAAATAGTATTTAAAGAAAACGAATTGTATGTGTTTTAATTTAATTATAGTTCATATTGATAATTGACTAATTTGATGCTGATTAATTAATTGTGTAAGTTATCTGCATTATCTGACCTTGATGGACTTGTTGAATGACCAACGCTTGGCTCAACACGTGCGCCATGTCATTGACGAATAACCCGTTAGTCACAGCCTAACCAGCGTCTGGCAGTTCTATGTGAATGGGGCCCTAAGGCCCCTAGACTAACAGGGAGCACTTGGGCGCAATGATAACAGTAAATACATGTTATGTGGAAATAGTTATCTGTGCTTGTTGCTTGTAAACACTCGCATGATACATACATATTTGCTAAAAACACACGCATATATTTCTCTTCTTCTTGTCATGACAAATATTTCGATAGTGTGCCAAAACAGTTATTGGCTTGAATATAAAATTAACACCTGTTCTGTTCACGGTCATGAGCAAATGTTGTTCACTGGTTCCCATGGAGATTGACTTGTGCAAGTTAAACGCAATGGTTAAAGTAACAGACTTTTCCTTGTAGTGTTGGCTAATGGCAAAATACTGGGAATTCGTTGAGAGCCAAACTAAATGGGAACTCAATATTGGATTCAATCTTAGGACATTCTTTATAGACAATATACACAATATCTACTTTGCGATGACTCATAGTTGACTCATTTCACATCATTTAATGGATTAAATTTTGACTCATTTCATATTTGTTTTATGGCGTCCATATACGTAAGCATTCATTTTTTCCTTAGATTAGACGAAGCAGGGGAAGTGTAATCTAGTCTAATTTGCAATAAGGCCAATAAGGAAACAATATAATATTGGGTTCATTGGAGTTTTGTAAATAGTTTTAAAGGTGTTTTTTTTTTTTTTTTTAACTTTTAATAGATCAATTGCTTTCATTCGCAATAGTAATTAACAATTTGTATATAGTTGTATATGTTTAGCTCTTCTAGATAGAAGACCAGTTCACTATTTGACTATGATAATTTCGGCTTTTGATCTATTTCCATTGAAATCTGTTGTTTTATATCTTCATAGAATTTTAAATTAATTGAGTTAATCATATAAATATATATATAAATAGATTCGTAAAGTCATTCCGCATTTTCGTTGATAATAAATGAGAGATTGCTTGACTATAGCATTTATATGATTTATGAGTATATATTATATAGATTAGACAGGAACCCACTTTAAACTAGATTCTGGTTTAAGTGGATGACTCAAAACATGCTTAAAGAATTACGAATTTCAATTTTAAAACGTAAAACTTATCGTAAGGCAAATGAAATTTTTAATGTTTTAATTTACTTATTTTTCATTAATAAAATGAAAACTAATTAAATATATTATCTAGTAAACGGAGGAAGTTCTAGATTAACTTTTTTCCCCCCTTTTCATTCATTCAAAGCAATAATAAACAACAAATAAATGTCATAAATTAATATTTGAGACTCCACTTACTGAGAATCAAAATCAAATGTTTTATTTTTTACAGGGTATTCACATCAGAAGGCCCATATGCCATTTAGCCTTAATTGAACCATCCATTTGGTATCGTCCCAAATTGTTTTTAGAGTCAATCAAATGGCATTTGGTAAGTTTCATTTGTTTGCGTTTTTTTATCATTTCTCATTAAGTTTATAAATCGATTAGAAATGGTCAAATAAAGCCGCTCTATTCCCATTATACATTCGCTGACGAAGACAAGGTCGATGCGGCTGGGAGTGCTATATAGAATCATGTGCTTATCATTTGTTTGTCGCGCTCGATAATCAGTTTTCAAATTGAAAGTCAATCAGGGAAAACGGCAATTCGCGTTGCATGTTTCACATGACACGAATATATAATCAGATAAATACGAGCGTACATATAATTAATTGCCAGTGGAAAAAATAAAAATGAAGTTGAACAAAACACATTTTCAGAAAATTACATGCTCTGTTTTGGTTTATTACGCATAAGAGTATAGTACACAATCGTTATTAAATGTATATATGTATATATAATGTCTAATGCCGCGTGCAGTTGAGTTTACATTAGTTCGATTTGTATTTGGCTTTTGTTCTTTTGATATTATTAACAAGAGGCTATCAAAAATAGTTGGTACTGTGTGCTGCAGCATTCGGCATTAGTTTATAAATATACATATTTAGAAAATACTAAAGCACTACAACATATAAATCTTCTTCTGCTTTCCAATACATACATATTCATATATATATATATATTTGCATATAGCTGGACAAGATTTACAATTATCAATAATTTTTAACATGCACTCGCTTGCAGTTGTGTGCCGAGGTAACAATAATAGTTTAATAATAGCGCTTAACAATCAATGCTTGACTTCTTCTAGTTTTTAGCCATAAATCAGTTATACAAAAATCTAGGATTTGGCAGGCATATTTAGTGGTAGTTGCGCTTGCACTTGCTTGCCCTCTGAGAAGAGAAATCAAATAAAATATCTACTTAGTTCTAAAGCTAAACACTGAGATTACATAATGCCAGGAAACCGCTAGTAAAATCATTGCAACATTCGCCAATACGAATTGGGTGGGCGCCTCGCCAAGCCTCGCCTCGCCTCGCCTCGCCACCTTTCACCTTAGGATGCCAGTCCGCGCTGACGTCGCTTGACGCGCGCATATGGGCCCACAGCGGGATCCATCACGAAATCGTAGAGCACACGCGTCCAGCTGGTGTGCTGTGGCATCGTCTCGTAGAACTCCTTGGCGATGCGTTTCACCTCCGGCAGCCGTGAGCCGGGCACTGACGGAAAATCGTGATGCTCATTGTGATAGCCCACATTGAAGGTGATCCAATTGAGTGGACCGTAATATGAGTATGTCTCAAAGCCCTTGGCAAACATATAGTGCTCCGATATGAAGTGCCCGGCCACCGGATGCAAGCCCATGGCCAATATCGAGCCAAGCAGCAGATATGCCATCGCCTTCCAACCGATGAAATAAACCACAGCCGCATTGAATGTCAGCTGTATGATCGTATTAACTATCTCCAGACGTGTCGGCGGTTTCGGGTTCACCACCAACGGACGGAATATGTAGAAGAACGGCTGCAGGCAGACCCACACAAATTTGCCAAACGTCGTATCGAATAGTCGCGCCTCCAGCAATGTGGGTATATCCGTATCAATCACTTCATCACCTTGATAACTGTAAGTGAATTAAGAGTTGTGATTGGGTATTAGTGGGATTATTTGAATGATTTAAGTTAAGTATAGAAATTATACATAACAATTTTATTTATTTAGAAGTTAGATTTCATATGAATTAAAGTAACGGTCTTTGGATTGATTACAAATTGTATTGATCTTAAAACCAATTTAAGAAGAGATTGAATCCTTATCTAGAAAATTTCTTTTAGTTTCAGAAGTATGCATTTGTTATATTATACATATTCATATTCTTCCTAGAGCACTCTAAGTTTGTCTTATAATTCTTAAATGCATCGGTTTCATCTCTAGAAGCAATTTAATACTAAATTAAAAGTAATTAAAATACGATTTCTTTTCTATTACTTCTTTATTGGATATAAAATACTACAATTTTTACTACGTTTATTTACGTTTTTTTTTATCTCTAATCTCGAATAATTCTTTAACGAACATATTTGTGGCTATCTTTATATACGTTTTATAAACATGTTTTTGATAATCTCTTAGCGATACACTATCTAGCATTTATCTAAAATGTATTATATAAATCAGTTAGTTGTTGTCTCTTAAACAACACGTAAAACAATTGAAAATTGACGTTCTAATTATGATTGATGTGGGGAAACTACAGCGCATGGCAACAGCTTTAAATGAAGTACTATCTTTTAATTATGTATGTCATTAGTATTATCAAATGAACCCATTAGGATTCCAAAAATTGTGAACACTCAAGTGTTTGTGTTTTCCAGGAAGTTGTAAGAAATTTTATAGTACTAGAATAGCATAAAATATGGAATATGTCTTGGATTCACTAAAAACTGTTTGCTAGATTTCTAGTTTCTTGCTTTATCAGTTGGATGTAGGGCCATAAACAAGGCATTCAAGTAACTAATAGATTAGATAAACGCGACCCACTAATTATTAACACCTGGCTGCCAGACGTACGTGAGCCACTATGATTCGCCATGTGACTCAATTTGGGGTTATCAAAGAATAAAAATAAAAATGCAACGTATGTGAATTATGGTCCAGACCATGGTCAGATTAGCGCTGTTAATAAAATCAATTTTAAAAACAGCTTAGGCATTAAAAATAATAAATAATATTTTTGATTAGATGTTCATAAAATGTCCGTTAAATAATTTATGGTTTTACATCAAAATGTTAATAACAGAGAAATGGCAAATGAAAAGTATTCAAAGAGTTAACAGAATCATGTAAGGCAATGCCTCTGTAACTTAACAGTGAAGAATTATGAAAGTACTTCAGATTTAAGTTTATAGCAGATAAGGCGACCTTCAAAGTAGATTGGATAATAAAAGTAGAATGTAGTCTGATTATATAGACAAGAAAAAGAATTTTGATATTTCTGAAGTGCTTGGCAAATAAATCAATTACTGCATGGTCGATGAATTGGCGTTCGACCGGCTTGCCGAAGTGCCGGCATAAATTGCACACCAAAACCAAACACAGGTCGAGCGAATGACTCAGATGGGGGTACGAAGCAAACACAAACTTTTCCACATAACAAACAAATAAATAAATAATAAAGTGTGACTGGGTACGTGACCAATTGGAAACGTTATTCAATTACGTAGCTTCTGATATGCATAAAATACTTAAACCATATAAACTTTCAAATCTTATCGCAATTATTAACGTGCATATCGGCATATACGCGAATCCCCTTCAATTAGATTGTATTTGCTGTTGACTCACAAATGTCGCTGTTTTGAAGGGAAATATAATTTCAAACACTTTGCATAGTCTTTTTACAGCTATTTCCCTAAACCTATACTTAAACGTTGATTAGCTATTGAGCAAGAGAGAAAGAAAGAGGGAGAGCGTGAATGGGAAGGGAAATTTGCGCAGAGCGCGTTTTTATTGTTTTTGTTAGTGTTGCAAAACGCCCCTGCCGGTCTAGTATGTGTGTAGGCAATCTTCTAAAGGCGACGCCCCAAAAACAAATACATATGAGCAGAGATTTAAATTCGCTATATATACATATATATATGTATAGTAGACAGCCGGCACATAGCGCACAGAGCGCATGAGTCTGTGTCTGTATATATGTATGTATATACATGTACACATAACGTCATCAAATCAACAGTCGTCGTTCCAGCTTACCGATGATGCTCCAAGTGATATTTTTTGAACGAAATGCTCATGGGCAGTCCTATAGGCAAATTGCAAAAGAAGCCAAAGATTCGATTGTGCATGGGCCGGCTGTGGCCAAATGCCAAATTGTGGGATATTTCGTGCACGGCCAGCATTAGCGAATGATTCAGAATGCCGCCAAAGCAATAGGCTAATGCCAGTAGCCACGGCCACGACAGGTCCTTGACAATGAACAGGGCCAGTATTTGGGTCAGTACCATCGCACCGGCTACCCATTTAAAGTTGGGATCGTGGCCAAAGAGTTTCTTGATTTGCGGATATTTCTCGAGTATGATTTTGCGACGCGAGGCATGCGGCTCTTCCGTATAAACCCATTCGAAATCGTTGCGCGACACTTTTTGTCCCATTTTAAATTTGAGTTATGAATTTAGTAATTTCTGCTGTTGCGCTATGTCGATTAGCTGTTATTGTCGTGTATAATGTCAACTTAATTCCAGCTGATTGTCATTATCGACTGATGTAGGTATATCTGTAATATTTTCCGTTTACCAGCAGCGGCGGCAACGCGACGTTCGCAAACTGAGAACTGTAAATGAAGCCGCACTAGAAACAATTCAGAGCAGACACCCGCATACAAATTAGTGTTGCTAAACACTTAAAGACCTCATGAATGCTTTTCTAAATATATCGATAACAGAATTCAATTTGCTGACAGCGCTGCCAACCCACTGCAATCAGACAACTAAAAATTCGGTGCCTTTGAAAACTCACAGGTGTTGAATTGCAATTGCCTCCGCTCTGCACATCTTTTTACCTGCCGAAAGCCAAATTAAGTACACATAGCAGCTGCCATTTTTGTTAGCCAGTTTATACAATAATTTATAATTGTTTTGTGTAGTAGTACATTTTGTAAATTTTGTATTTCAAATAATTTCTTTAAAACTATGCTCAATAAACTGATGAAGCTTTTACTAATGTGCTGTTGATATGCACAGACTTTCGCTTGCAATTGTCGCATGTTTTTGTTTTCAGCTCTGTGCTGTGGCGTGTACATATGTGTGTCTGTGTATGTGTGGGTGGATGACTGTGATGTCACTTGGCTGATTGATCAGCTGCTGTTATTTTTAGCCTGTGTCTGTAATCTATTTAAACATAAAATTGTGTACATATATTTTGTATATTGTTTTTTTAATATATTTTATCAATAGTTCTAGAAAAGGCTAAAACAATGTTGTTGTTGTTGATGCTGCTGCACACACAAAAATATCGAAAGATGTTGTACTCGAGTTGTTGTGTTTGTTTTCTATCCCAGTTTTAGCGTTTATATAGTTTAGACTTGCTGTTGCTGTTGTTTGTTGCTTGTTGACGACGCAGTGTTTAAATATCTGATGTTACAGCTGTTCTACTTCTGTTGGTTTGGTTGGTTGGTTTAGGAATTTATTGAGGATTAGAGCAAAGCGCCAGCCAGCGGATGTTCTTGTTGTTGTTGCTGATAGGATTTGATGGTTGGATGTTGATTCTCTTGTTGTTGCCTTGCCGATGCAGCTGTTGTTGTTGTTACTCCTGCTGTTTGTATTCTTGTTTAAATAAATATTTAATTTTAATTCTCAAGTTCTTATTATTCTTGTTTTTCGTTTTTAATATATTTTGCGCACTTTTCTCGCAACTCCTTGCTGTAGAAGAGCTCACTCACTTTTTCTTGTTTTATTTTGTATTAATTTTCTTAATTTTTTTTTTTTTTTGCTCAACAAAATATTTAAATCAAATCGGCAATATTAGCAGGCATTTCCTCAATAGTAGTGTGATAGAATTGTTCAATATCCTTCAGGATTCGTCGATCATCATCAGTAATGAAGTTGATCGCAACACCCTTACGACCGAAACGACCACCGCGACCGATTCTAAAATTGAACAGGAATTTATAGTTTTAGATTGGTGATGGATTTTGATGGATATATATATAATTTACCTATGAATATAGTTCTCGCGATTCGAGGGCAGATCGTAGTTGATGACCAACGATACCTGCTGCACATCAATACCACGCGCCAATAAATCAGTGGTAATCAGAACACGGGAAGAGCCCGAACGGAATTGTTTCATGATGATCTCACGATCGCGTTGCTCCATGTCACCATGCATGGCCGACACCGTAAAGTTGTGGCTAGTCATTTCCTGGGTGAGTTGATCGACCTGATGGGTATAATGGATATTGAAACGAATTAGAAATCAAGTCAAGTCAATAACTGCGCCAAAGCGTCAGGCATCAGGTGTGCTTACCTTGCGACGGGTATTACAGAAGATAACCGACTGGGTAATGGACAGCGTATCGTACAGATCGCACAATGTGCCCAACTTCCAGTTCTCCTGCTTAACGTTCACGTAGAACTGCTTGATACCCTCAAGGGTCAACTCCTCCTTCTTCACAAGAATGCTAACTGGCTCACGCATAAAGCAACGGCTCACTTCGAGCACATCGGGTGGCATGGTGGCTGAGAGCAAGATCACTTGCACATCTGGTGGCAGCATCTTGAACACATCCTGGATTTGATCCTTGAAGCCGCGCGACAACATCTCATCGGCCTCATCCAGCACGAACAACTTGATGTACTGCGTGCGCAACACCTTGCGGTTGATCATGTCATACACACGACCAGGTGTGCCAACCACCACATGGCAGCCGGATTCCAAAATGCGAGCATCCTCGCGCACATTGGTGCCGCCAATGCAGGCATGCGAATGCACCTTCATGTACTCTCCAAGTGCCATAACCACACGCTGAATTTGGGTGGCCAACTCGCGAGTGGGTGCCAAGATCAAAGCTTGGCATTCGCGAATGGACGTGTCGATTTGCTGAAGAATGGCAATCGAGAAGGTGGCAGTCTTGCCAGTACCTACAAGCGATGGGAAACAAAAAGACAAGTTTTAATATTTGGTGAAGAATACAAATCATAGAGACTAAAAAAGATAAGAATTTATAATATTATAGAATCTATAATATATATAGTTGTCCAAATGGCATCATTGTATAATCTTTAGCTGAACAGAAAGTTGAGTTGGTTTGGCATTGTTTATTAACACAAGATCTTCATAAGTTACATAATTCAGTGAATTCTACACTAAAAAGACGATAGACTAGAGGCATATTTATCTGTATAATATATTATGCAACGCAAATTGCCGAACAAAAAGATTTTCAGCTAAAGATTAATATGTTATATGATTTAGCTGTGTAGTTTTTTTTTTTTCTTTATGTCTATATTTATACTCTTTTTAACATATGATATGGAAACAAACCCAAGAACTGAATAACTTTTCCCTCCAAGTATATTTGTCCAATCTTTCATAATTGTGCTACATAGCTTAGTGCAGATAAAACAAGCTTTAACAAGAAAAATAAGAATCTATATTTAATAATATATTACATAATTAAGCTCAACTTTTGTTTATTGTTTCTAATTTTCTCGATCGACATAAACAAAAATAAGAGATTTCTCTCTAATTTTTGGACTTCGTGGTCAAGTTAAAAAATTGTTAACAACAATTTTTAACTAGATATAATCTTTGTACTCTTCTCTTTGGTTTTTGAGCTTGTTTTGCATATACTTGAACTCTTTTTAAAATAAGCATTCAAAACAAAAATAAGAACTACAAAAAATCGCCAGCTACGTAAATTAATCAGTTTAAAACGCTTTCACTGCAAAACTCTGCCTTGATCTATGTAGAAGATACTCCAAATTAATTGCGTTTTTAGCTAACATATACTTGCATATATGTACATACAAATACATACACATATACATATATATGTTGTTTTTCATTTTTGTGTTGAGTATAAGCAACGCCGTTCTAGAGAACCTAAAAACGCGGCAAAGACGATCGCAAAAGTGGCGCGCAAGCGCTCAGCAGTAGACTGGGAGAGCATAAGAGTAGGGAAAATGCATATGTATTAGTGAGAGTTTCAAACGAGAGAGCGAGCACAAGCTGATGTTGCAGTAGACAGCTGAGTCACCGTTATCGTCGTCATACGCTGCTGCTGCTGCGCTCGCTGCGCCCTCATAACAGAAAATAAAAAAAAAAAATTTCTACACTTTCACATTAAAGCAAAAATTTGTTTTCATTTTTTGTTTTCTATATGAATTACTCACCCGATTGGGCCTGGGCAATGACATCGCGACCCTTCACGCAAGGAATGATAGCGCGCTGTTGAATGGCCGATGGCTTCTCGAAACCATAGCCATAGATGCCGCGCAGCAGCTCCTCGCGCAAGTTCATGTCATCGAAATTATCGTAGACTTCATGCCAGGTCGACTCGATGACGCCCTCAGGGTCCATACCAGCGGGACCATCTTGAGGTATTTCACTTCGATCATCCCTATGGAAAGACAAACGAAAATAAAATGAGAATAGAACATAAAAAATAAAACACAAAACGATGTCAGTAATGCAGTAAAATTAAAAATTTTCTTTGCAACGCTTTTTTCGTTTTTTTGGTTATGGCGAATCTGCGCTTGGCAACCAAGGTAGCAAAAACGACGACAAAGACAGGTCGGTGGTGACAGCGGCGTTTAGCCAGCAGGCAGCAGGCAAAGCAGGCGAGCTGGCCCAGCAGCAGCGTCAACGGTGGCGGCGGAAATAATAACACTTACATTATCAACAATAAAAAATTGACTAGTTAAATTTGTATACTGAATTTCGACGGCTTTAGCACCGTTCAGTTAAACAATTTCTGTATTAGTTGTGTCAAAAAATTTGTAACGAAAATTTTTTTTCTACAGAGTGCACACAAACGTGTTTTGTTGTGCGTGCTGCTCTGCGGTATTTTCACGATTGCGAGCGAATGCCAGTGTGAGTTTTAACGACCGCTAGGCGGCCTTTTGAGAGCGTCTGTCGAGTGTGTGTGTGCGAAAGAGTACACTAGATGTGTCAATGTCAGTGGTTGCTCAGTTCATGTGAGTGTGTGTGCGTTAGAGCAGTAGAAAGCTATCAACTCTTAACTGCAGTGTTGCATGTGCGTAGTACTTGGGAAATAGTAGCATAAAGTAGGCAAAAAAAAAAAGGTACTAAACATTGAAGCTGGTAAGAAAATAGTAAGCCAACAGGCAATTTTAAGGCGTGCGTTTCAACCACTTGCAAGAGCGAATTATTGCATAGAGGGTGAGGTTGAGAAGAGCAGAGAGTAAAGCAGCACAGCACCAAGATTCTGTGAAATCCCCGCATTATTCAAATATATGTATATTCCACAAATATTTGTGTTAGATATAAATATGAATAAATAGTTGGCGATAGCAGCGTTGGCATTGGATCGCTTTAGGTAGTCATTGTCCATTTTAATGTCCAGTCAGTGCCTATGAGTCAAAGTATGTGTCAGATTGCGTGCGTGTGAGAGAGAGAGGGAGTGAGCGAAATGTATTATATTGCAATGATTTCATTGTTGCTGCGATCCAGACGAACTTATTTTTTGCAAAGCAATAAACTCATTTGACCTCGCGAAACTCAGTAGGTGCTGTATTTTCTTTGTTATTTATTAAGCCTGTGTCATTCCAAAAGAAAATACATATATAAGTATATATCTTTGACCCAACACACACCATCAACAACCACTGAATTCTCTCTTGTTCATATTTTCGCTCTCTCTCTCTCTTCGTCAATGCCAGTCACTCGTGCCGCAACGTCCGCCGTCGTCGTGTAAAAATTCTTTTTGATTTGTGTTTCACATTTTGGGTTAAATTTTCGAATGCAAATTTTAGTACTATTGCTCACTTAAACTGGCTTAATTTTGTCAGCAAAATTTTGCAAACTGCCTTGGTTAATTGTATTTCACGTATTATGAATTAAATCGTTAAATAATACTAACATTTTCTGATTATTTTTTGGCACTTTTTATACACGTGCTGCTGATTGTTAAAACCAAGCAAAAGAGGCTCCATCTTGCAAAACTTTTAGTGATGTAAGGAAAGCATACCAGTTATCGATATATCAAGCTTCAACTATCGAATTCTTCCACACGATTTTACATAGACTACAAAGGGCGTGCTCATTTAAAAAGTCTTGTATTTATTTTTGTTAATATATATTGCATATTTTGTGAAATATTTTAAAAGGTTAAGTGTTAAACTAACTACAGCAACCATCGATATACAAACATCATGTCATACGTGCTGCCATTCGATAAAAAACAATGCATATGAAATTAACACAATACAAATTTGTCCATCCCGACTCCTTTAATATAAAGAATTTATTACTTATAAAGTTATCAAAATCATTTTTACCTATATGTATATCGATCCTACTACTATCGAACTACAGTATTTTCTATTCGTGCATTTGGTATTTGTAAATATATAGTTAAATTAATTTTGATGTGAATAATATAAACTAATACTGTATTAATATGAGTAGAATTTCAGAAGCAATTAACTTATTTTACAAAATAATACTGTTGGTTTTTAACCATACTATACTATATGTATCGAATATAAATTCGCCGTGTAGTACAATCGCGATATGAAAAAAAATCGATTTTCCTATATTATCGATGTTTCTAGTTGCCTACAGTCAGTATAATTTCATCGCCGCATCGTACAGCGTGTGAAAAGTGTGAGTTAGCTTTGAATTTTAACAAATTAAGCGTATTAAATAAAAATTGCTTACTGTGTGCCTATTTCAATCCATGTTTGTGTGTCCAGCAGTCATAGTAACAACAACAATGTAAGCAGCAAGGCGTAGTTTCAATTAAATGTCAAGTTACAAATGAAAGGCCGACTCACTCACACGCATACACTCACATATGCGTGTATTCGCCGACGGCGTTGGCTGTGCGCATATGTATATACACACATATATTGGTGTATGTATATAAAAGTGTGCAAAAAAGAAATGAAAAAGTTAAGCAGCCGGTCGGTGTCTTGCTGCCATTGCAAGTATTAGGTCTTTATCGTCCAAAATTGGTGCCTGGCCTTGCGATTTTGTTTTATTTTCGATGGGGTCTTTGTTGAGTTGACTTTTCAGAAGATATAGATAAATATAAAAATTGTTCGTATATATACAAAGAAATCTACATTTAAAAATTTTGAAAATCTATTTTTAATTTATGATTGACCATCGTCGTCGGCTACTCGACCGGCCAGAAAAACACTCAAGCTGCGCCAGAAAAGGCCGATTCATAACACACATATATACACACACAGACGCATATATATATACTCTCTTAGAAACAGGCAAGGAGACTTGAGACTGTTGAGTCATCGCCTGCTCTCACTCACTCATTTGCATTGCGCGACCGGCGATTTATAACGGCCATATATGCCATTTCACTCGCACACAAACTCCAGCGCACAGTTTTGGCATTGCACTCACCGAGTGAAAAATCGGTGGGTGAGCGCCGATTGCCAAGCGTCGGCGGCGGCGGCAGCTGTGACTCACGCGCGCTCTGAGTGATTTTTTCTTCTCAATTTTCCATGCTTGGAGCCACTAAACAACATTTTGCATTCAATCGTTTTTGTCATTCTGTGCAAGTCGGACGTGTTGGGGCTGCTGCTGCTGCTACGTACGTTTACCCTCTGTTCAGAGTGTGTTTGTGTGTGTGTGCTATCTCTCGTTGGATGTGATAGTGTGTGTGCGCTTTTTTTGAAGAAACAGCAAATTAAAATATATATATGTATATAAAAAAGAAAGAAAAGAAAGAAGTATGCACTGCTTTTCGAGTCTCCCATTAAAAATCGACTGATGCGACGCACAAACCAAAAAAAAAAAATCGCAAAATTTCACATTTTTATCCAAAGGAGTAAAATTTAAAATCGCCAAATTATCGTTAACTTCACCTTATATCTATCTATTTTCTACCCTCTCTCATTGCAGTTTAAATTAGTTTCCTTAAACAAATTACGTAGAAAATCGACGATTTTCTCACTCTCGCTTAACTAAATTTCTTAGTGGCGTGAATAGTGTATAACAACAGCAAAAAAAATTTGAACAAGCAACGCGTGTGTGTAAAATACATAATACCCTATATTTAATAGTTTTTAACAACCACAACAACAAATACAACAACAAACTACAATCATGAGCTGGCAAGATTATGTCGATAACCAACTTTTGGCCTCGCAGTGCGTTAACAAGGCGTGCATTGCCGGACACGATGGCAACATTTGGGCGCAGTCTAACGGCTTTGAGGTGAGTACTGTTAACCGTTAATACCATTCAGTTCACAAATCTTGCCCAGAACATAACTTTGTCTTTGGAATCGGCTTTTCGACACTGAATCTTTTCTTTACCAAGTTCAAGGGTGTGACCAGCAGAACCAGTGTATCCTCACACACACACACACACACACACATGTATATACATGCACAGCAACAGCTCCCACTCACACAAAGAGAGCGACAATAGTGTTAGGCAAAAGTGTATACCCCAGGCGGACTTTTTCTTCAATTGGTCACATATACGTACATACGCAGAGCAGCAGCAGCACCCACTCACACAAAGAGCACAATATTGTTAGCCAAAAGTATATACCCGAGGAGGACCTTTCCTTTAATTGCTCCAGATGAAATGAATTTCAGCAGCGAACAAACATTCCAAATTTCTTATATTATTGACATTAAATTAACAAACTCTTTAAATGTAGAATTTTATTTTGATCAATTTTAGTAATTCCAAAAACATTACAAATTTAGTATAATATTGGCATACTTGGAAATTGACAAATTTGTCAAATGTCAAAACTTGTTTTGTTTAATTTTTAAGACTTCAAATTTCAAGTGTGCAAAGGCTATCTAAAAAAAAGAAATGATATTAACACAAAATCAATAGCATACCAGATGAATCTTTACGGGCATTACGAAATATTTTAAAGTATTATTTCAATAATTTATTTGTTAATTTTCGTACATTTAGCATGTTTTCAATTTCCTTTTGGGTTTTCGATACTTTTCGCTGGGCCGTCCGCCATTTATACTTTTATTTCGTTTGATAAAGCAACTCCCACCCTCTATGGGTGTGCACCCCCTGCAAGAGCGCTCTCTTGCAATTGCTTTCTCTTTCTCTCGCCTCTCTTCAGCTGTCACCAACACAGCCGATTGCGCAGCTCTCCACCGCTCAGCTTCAGCCTCTCAACCGTCTGTCTCAGTCACCCACATATACAAACGCAAAAACTTAACAAACAAAAGAAAAACAAAAAAAGCATCCTAAGTGACTGTAAAACTTTTGGGCAGTAGCTATCAAACTGGCTGATAAGAAACTAGCCGAGATGCTGTCAGAGAAGTTAATTATTTATAGCGCAATTAGGCACATCTGGACAGATTGGTTTTGGGTTGGGTTGCTTTGCATTATCAGAAGCACAAATTTCGATTAATTTGTGAGTCATCTGCTCAGGTGGATTAGTCACTCAATTGAGCGTTGAGCCAGAGATGATTCGTCATTTGGAGTGCATTTGATGAAAGGTGTTTGCTTGCACTAACTGAGCGCGCTGTCTTTGTCTGCGAATATAAATACATATATGTATATTATTAGGGATGTGTGTATGTGCCTGAGTTATTTCTCATAGCGGGTTGGCCACCGGCACCCAGCTCGAGTATTTGTGCACTTTTCAACACTGATGTGATAGCGGTGCGTTGTTTTTCCCCTGCGCGCACTCTTTTTCTTACTGAGCTCAGATGAAGTATAAATAGAGAGAGGCTCGGAGAAAGAGTGAAATAGAGAGAGACATTGCCCTTTTACGCGGCTCACCGCTCGACGCATATCATAAAATAACTAGCCGGCCTTATTTGCTCTTATCAACATACACACACAAACACACATGTACACAAAGCACTTCACTCAATAGATTGATATGCACATGTGTGTGTTTATTATCTTTGTTTCCTCTGCAGGCAAAAAAACATTTTTTTATCACTAAAATAATGAAAAAAAAAAAAAAAAAAAAAACTAAACGCGCAAGTTTCGACTTGATTGGAAGTGAAACGAAAGAAGAAATGTATCTCGAAAAAAAAACGCAGCGGCCACAGTGCCGCGTCATCAGCGTCTACAACATATTTTATATGCGAGCCACGTTTTCGCATTTACTTTATATGTGTATGACTGGATGGGTGTGTGTGTGAGTGAGTGAGTTTGTGCAACTTCCTGCTGACTCCTCATACTTTGTCCTTTGTTTGTGCGTCTGTTGCGCCCCCCATTCATGCTTGATTTTTTTTTTTTTTTTTAATTTTCTGTTCCATTCTTGTCCGTCTTTGCCCAGGGGTGGGGCCGTGGGACACTCCCCTGCTTGTGTTTTGTAATATATCAGTTTCTTTTTGCGAATAATATCGATAATTCTTTCATCGATTTGAATAATTTTTGTGCAAAATTTACTTACTCTAAAAAGATTGAACTAAATGTGAACTAGTTCCGAACGATACTCAAAATTTGCTGCTTCTGCACGAATGAATTAATTGTTAAAAAAAAAAGTAAATATAATTTCTTAAGCCTCGGGTAAAAGTGATACTTTTTTTATATAAATATTTTAGTTGCCATCATCATCATCGTCATCGTCATCGTCAACGTCAACAGCAGCTACAACCTTCGTTTTTTGGACATTTGTTGTGTTTGCAATTCTCCACACGGTTTTCGCGTACATCCATGAATCTCACTTTCATTTTGTGGTTTGGCCTCCGTTCGATGTTATGTATTTGACTTTTTTTTTTTTTTTGCCTTTGTTGGTGTTTTACGTGTATTGTTATTTATTTTTTATTTAATTTGTGGCTTATTGCTTTCGCAGTTACTTACTATGTTCGCCTAGCTGAGTTACCTATATTTGTACCTGAATTTGTTTGGTTTGTTATATATATTTGTAATCGTGATTCATTGCAAAATTTGTTAGTAATTTATTTGAATTAGTATCAGCTGCTGTTTGGCATTACCAGATTGTTTTTTTTTCTTATTTATTTTTTTTTATTTTTTTTTTCTTATTTATTTTTTTTTTATTTTATTTTTTTTTTTTTAGAAATGTGCATATATGTATTTGTATGTTTGTGTGCTTGCTTGTGTTTGGCAGCGGTTTTCGAGCCATAAGTTCTTGACTCTTATCAATAACGTTTCTTTACGTATTATACTTTGGTTTTCAGTTTCGTGAAATATACACACAAATGGAGCGTGCCATAAAAACCGGCTGCTTTATAAGTACAAAAATATATATAAGAATATATATCAAAATTTTTGTTTTGCTTTATTGCACTTAAAAATAAGTCATTTATTTCCTTTTCTGTTGCGGCTAGACAGCAGAAAAAAATCATTCGCTGTAATTGTTGTTTTTGTGGTCATTGCCTTGTCTATTTGCGTGCATTTCTGAAAGTAATTGAGTGATTTTGATTAATTTATTAAACATTTTTGGCATACCTACAGCTTTGTTTGCAAAACCGGCTTTATGAACTCAGCTATCTCTCTTTCGCTCTTTGTCTCTAATTCACTCCATCACACACTCGCACACATACGAATACACTCAAACGTTTACGCTCACATTGGAAACTTCTGGAAAGTTTTTTTTTTTTTTTGGCAAAATTCTCTCTTTTGGTCTCTCTCATTCTCCCCTCGAGTGTCATTAACATATTGGCCGCATGTGCCGCAACAACAACTTAACAAATGACTAATTATTAATCATATCGTATCTATTGAAATCTATTAATTTTATTCGCGAACTTTCGTGGCGCTTGGTATCGTGAAGAGCGGGAGAGAGGGCATATTGCAAACTATTTTGTCCTGCAAATGATGTTAATACAAATTTTGCTGGGACAAAGTGGCAACTCCGCCCTGTGGGGAAGTGTTGGCAAACTAGTTTTTGCTTATTACAACTACAAAATCAAGGCAAACGGTCAGCCGTTCCTTACTTGTTGTTGTTGTCGTCCGTGGTGTTGCTGTTGCTGCAGCAGCGGCGTGTTTCGCATTTTGTTAATGAGCTGGTATTCGTCTTGGTCGCCGTCGTCATCTTCATTTCATGGGTGGTGAATGTAGGCAGTGGTGGGTTTTTTACGCTCTCTCGCTCCCTCCTAGTAGGCTTTAGCCTGTTTGAGTGGGCTGTTGCTGATTATAAAATGAATGTGTTTTAAGCTGACGCACGACTCACTCCCTGTGATATTGTGTTTCTTTGTAAGGACACAACAACTCAGGATGCATAAATTTAAAATATTTATGGCACGTGTGCGTGCCGCATGCCTCGTAATGGCATACATACATATGTATATCTATATTATTTTTTTCTTATACTTATAAATCCGAATTCCAATTTAATCTTGTGTCTTTGTTTTTATTTCTGTGCAGGTCACAAAGGAGGAGCTGGCCAAATTGATAAGCGGCTTTGATCAACAAGACCTGCTTACCAGCAACGGTGTGACATTAGCCGGCCAACGGTACATTTACCTCTCAGGCACAGATCGCGTGGTGCGCGCAAAACTGGGCAGAAGCGGTGTGCACTGCATGAAGACGACACAAGGTGAGTGAAAAATGAAAAGAAAATCAAGTCAGAGTTGCCAACTGTCTGGAGAGATTTGTTGATATGTTTGCTGTTGAGTATGTGTGGTACTTTTGTTTAAGGAAATTATTTCGGGTAGTATATTTGTTTGCTGTTAGGTATAAGCAGTATTTTTAAAGGATTTTTATTTATTTATTTATTTTTTAAATATAAATTCTATTCTATTCTTCATACCTCCTGTGGAATATATGAGGTACTTTTTTAAGATTTTTAAGTTGGAGAATATATCAGAAACGTTAACATGAACTGTTATTGTTATCAGCTTTGTTTTCTTTTTATATTATTTATTTTTTGCAATACTTTGTGTGTATGAATAATGTATAGAGGTGCAAAGCATTTAATCTCAAGATAAGTGTTTCGACTTTGCGACTTTAAGAGTAGCCTAAAGCTCTAAGAATGTTGATAAGCATTTAACATTTACGTTGTTGGATATTTATATTTCCTATGCATCTGAATGATGAGCGAAGTGCAAGTGCAAGTGAAAAACAAATAACACCCAGAGCAGAGCAGCAGAGCGGCAACAGAGTCGACGATTTACATGTGTGGAAAATGTGCAGTTAATGTGCTTCCATAGTGTGCCACGTAACAACAGCAATGAACGTAACGAGCTGTAAATTATAGGCAATCATTACGTGCCGCTGCAGTTTGTTGCTCCATTTTTCCGGTCAACTGGTGGCACCTCCTGTGATATATAAAAACATTCATATACTATATACTCAGACAAAGTAAACTGCGGTAACGTTTCGTTTTTCAGTCAAGTTTGAAATAATTTTGTTTGTATTATTCTCATTTAAAAAATAAAGTTTTTTTTATCATTAAAAAGAATATATTTAGTATCATTATTATTATTTATGAATATTATTATATTTTATTTTGTGCCTTACACCTTGTGCATAAAATAAATAAATATATATATTTTTGTTTTGGTCGTGAAAACTCTAGAAAGCAGCTGAGATCATGTGTGTGTGTGTGTGCCTGTGTGTGTGAGTGTCGTGAAACTAAATTTGTTTTGCAGCTTGTTTGTCGACGTCGTCTTCCATATTTGTCTAGTTTGATATATGTGTTAATGTGTATCTGTGTGTATGCGTGTACATATACATCTATCTTTTTTTTGCGGCAACTGTTGCGCAGCGTTGCTGCCCGCTGCCCGCTGCAGCAGCCGCCACAAAGCTCAAGGTTATTGCCATAATCCATTTCAAGTGCAAATGTTGCACAGAATAAGCCGCAAAAGCAGCAGCAAAAGCGAGCAAGTAACATATAAATGGAAATAGGCAAACAAAAAAAGGCATAAAATGGAAATAGGCAAAAAAATAAAAAATAGGCATAAAATGGCAAACTGGTCGCTGCTCTCTCATTCTTTTTCTGCCTGTCTCGCTTGTGTTGACCTAGCGGGCAGCTAGTATGTAGTAGTGTGTTGGTGTGTGTATGTGTTGGCGCCTGGATTAGGCTCTTTGGCCACTTGCTTTGACTTTATTTGGCATTAAATTTGAGCTCTTCGAGGCTGGGCTTTGTTGCTTAGCACTTGAACAGCTGATAGCGCACAGCTTAATATCGATTAAATTACCTGGTACTGCATTTACCGCAAATTACACGCTGCTCAAATGGCCATCGCATTAGCAGTGTTTCTCTGTGTGTGTGTGTTTGTTTATAGCAATTAAAATGCGCGTATAACAGCGCGTTTAAACTGTAATACAACTTGATATGCTTGTTTAATATAACAGCAAGTAGTTGTAGTACGCTTGAAATATTTCAAGGCATGCGGCGCAAAATTTGTGTAATTAAATATGAAATGAAATGTAATATTAGCATTCTGTTCGCTATCAGAGAAACAAGGCAGGCACATTAACAGCATTTTTATCGCGCAATCATCAGTTATCGATTGCCATTATTGTGCGTCCTCTGCCGCTGCCCCTCTGGTGTGTGGGTGTTGCCAGCCAGTTGGGCAAGCAGGACTGTGAGTGAATGTCAGTGTGTGTGTGTCTGTCTGTCTGTCTATGCTTGTATATGTTTACCTCGCTTGCTCTCTTCTTCGTCCGCGACATGGCACTTAACTTTTGGTTTATTGACCCCAGTTGGAAATTTGGTTGGCTTTGATTTGATTTGCTTGGAGCGTCAATCAATTGGGTTAACAACAATTTGCTGCACAATTGATTAATGTAGTAAGCCGGGTAGGCCAGACTGGCAGACAGCCAGACAACAGCCACAAGCATCCACTTGACTTCGACTTGAGGCGCGATTCGTTTACATTTCATCAGTATTTCAATGTAAGTTGCCGACTGTTTGGCAGCCTGGTAGAATTGTCATTCAATATTGTGTTGTGGCCGGTCTGTCCGGTTTTCACCTGGTCCACAGTCTTTCTCTCCCTCGCTCCTCTCTCTGTTTGCTCTCCACGCTCTTTTATTGAGCGTTTTATTCATAATTTTCTTGCTGCTGATGTTGTGTTAAATACAGTTAGTTCTTGTTTCTCTATTGCTGCTTGATGCCGTTTGCTTTCTCTATTTCATTCGTTTCTCTGTGTGCTGTATTGTCAACCGGATAAGCAGCTGAAGATGTTAGTGTGAGTGTGTATGCGTATGCCCCTCTCTCTCTCTGTGTGTGTGTAATTATGTAGCCATGTTGAAATAGCTAAAGAGATTTCTACTAATGATTAGATTGGATGTGTTGAGTATAGAATGTTCATTGGTATCTTTGGCCAGGGTTAATAACGCTTTGTGCTGTCGATAGCATTGTTGGGGCCTAGTAGTTGCCAGGTCTTCCATATATATATATAAATACTGTATATCTATAACTAATAATTTTATTCAATTCTATTTTTTGCTCTTGTTCTCTTGCAGCCGTCATTGTTTCCATCTACGAGGATCCTGTGCAACCCCAGCAGGCCGCTTCTGTGGTGGAGAAACTTGGAGATTATCTGATTACTTGCGGGTACTAGAAAATAACTGAATACAAACAAAAATTATAAAAGCAACAAGAATTCAACACCATCAACACACACCAACAACAACAACAGCAACAAAAACACAACAACAAATTCGCTAAGAAAAACCGTAAAATGAACTAAATAACTAAAAGAAGATAAAAGTAATTATTAATATTTAAATTTATGAGAAATGCCAAGAAAAAATATATTTTTTGAGGTAATTGTGGTCAAACAGATCTGAAACTTAAAATAACAATTTAAGAACAATGTCAAAGAGTGTTTATAAACCATCCACAGCATCAACATCTTAATTGCCCAAAAAAACACCTACAACAAAATTATAAATTTCTGCATTATTATATTTAAACATTTTTTGGTTCATACGATAAAAATAATAATAATAAAAAAAATATACAAAAAACAAAAACCAAACAAAATCTTAAACTCAACATAAGCTAAACGAAAAACGTATTGGAAAGCATTTTGCAAGCAACACAAAAATAATAAGAAGAAAAACTAGAATATGAAGAAGAAGCAACAAACGCAAAGCAACGCAGGCAAATTTTTGAATACTTTTTTTGTACAGCAGTTTAGTACACAAATATATATACACCGATCTAAAAAACATACACAGAGACTAATTGAGAGTGAGTGAGAAAGAGATAGATCTAGGAGGGGGAGAGGGGAGGGTATTGAGAAACCCAAACAGAATATGGAACAGAGAAAGAATGATAAGTCAAGTCAGTCAAGCAGCAGCGAACACACACACACACAGGTAAATACCAACCAATATAAATGATATATAAGTATATGTATATGTATATTTATATATGTAAACTATTTGGAGAACCATGAAGCTCTATTTTTATGTGGCAGGGAAGATACATACACATGCAAAAGAAAACAAATCGAAAATAAACAGCCGCGCAGTGAGCTAGGCAATTTTTTATACCAGAGAACTTTCAGAATATTTGTGTAATATTTGAAAAAGCGAATAAAAAAGTAAGAACTAAACTAAAACAAGAAAAGAATATACACATTCTTTTAGCCATATTTGAAATGTATGCTCATCATTGGGGTGTTGTAGTGAAGGAGTAGAAGAAAATAAAGACAAAGACGATGTCGAAGGAGAAGCAGATTCCAAACGAACACCAACAACACGCACACATTTATCCGTTTTCCAAACCGTCTCATCTAGCCATACATATATAGATACATACATACATGCATACATATAGACAAACATACCTATATATTTGGTCACTTGCGCCATTTGCTCTCTCTTTCTGTATGCGCTTTTCATGTTTGTAATTTTGCAATATTCATTAAAAAAAAAAAACAAAAAAAAAAAACGCTAAGACATCATACACACTTATCGATAAACGATATACGGCAAATGACGCGCATTTCGAACGCTGTGCAACACTGTCCGCCTACTGCCGCCAGCCGTTGATTTGAATGCCCGCGCTTTACAGGATCTTTGCTGAGTAGACAAGAGGAAGAATGACAAGAATTGGGCAATTCAGTTTTGTCATTCACAAACACACATACACACATACATTTACATGCATGCAAGTAATAACGAAAAGTAAATCAAATCAAATATACGAAAAAAAAGAAAAGTAAAGAAAAAAATAAATTTACGAATTACTTAAATCATACATAAATAAATGGCTTTTTATGTTAGTTAAACAAAAGTCCCAACATTTTCCATTTCTTTTTCTCCACAAAGCGTCAAAATTTCATCAAAATTAAAAAGAGACCCATGAATGCATAAATATTAAATATATAATATGAAATTGAAAAAAAAAAGGAAATGAAAAACCATATATAATACGATACTTTAATACTATTGAAATAAAAAACAGAGCATGGCAAAAATCCTGCTCATAAAAATGATAATTATGTGTTTTTTTTTAATGTAAAGAAATAACGGGCCATTGACTTGGTTGTTGGGGTTTCGTGCCACAGATTGCGAATCGATAGTTCAATGAACTTTCCGCTATCAGTGGAAAGAATTTGTAAGCTACTATATATTAAGAAACGGTTCTCTTTGTGTTCCTTTTCTGATTTGCTGTGAAATTCATCAACTTATTTTTAAGCTCAATGTCTGACGTAATTGCGCAATTATTTTGCAGAAATAATATGCAAATATATATAGGAATATTTTCGCACATATGTATATCAATATATTTATATTTTCTCGTTTTCCATTTTCTCACAGCAGCTGCTTTGCGCCTCAGCAATTGACATTTTCAGCATATTTCTTTAATTTTTTTAAATACACATTCACGAAAGTCAAATGGGTATATTGATTTTGTGCACTGTCCACTTTGCTCTCCGTCCGTCTGTCGGCAATTCATTTCGACGGTATTGTAGGTTGCTAGAGATTAGAAAATTAGAACGTATAATCGGGCATACCCTAGAGTTATAGAGACAAGATCTTATCGATCCGCTAGCTAAGGGCAAATCGGAAAATACATTTTCCGGTATACTTGGAAACAACCACATAATGATATAGCCCATATATAAGGGAACGTTCAGCGTTTGGGTCGTTAATGAGTAAGCTGCCGTCGGTAATGCCCGATTGCAATATTCCTACATGCTTTTTTCAGTCTTCTTGGCCCACAACATTGACCCAAATTAGAAATTCTTGTATACACCAGCGCGAAAATCTTCGCACATCTTTCCTTTTTATTTATTTTTTTTGCCACTTTCGCTTTTGAATGAATTTCTTTTCTATTTTTGTTTTTTATCGATTGCACAATTAATCAAGACATATCATTAGCTATCTTTGAGAGTGTGACTGGGTCGAACTTTTATTATTATTTATTTTTTTTACCCATAGCAATTTGTGACTCGTGCTTGTCGTTTTTTCTTAGGTTTTATAGCCCTAACGGCAGCTGGAAATCAACACAAACATTAATTCACTTAATAAAATATGCTAATTTTTCGATTATTTAAATTTCATTTGTAATTTGTGATGTCTTAAATGCGCCTCAATGAAAAATCAAGCTGACTCGGCCTTGCATATTTTTCTAGTTTTGATTTATTTAAAATTGGAATTTGAAATTCAATCAGAAAGACAGGCATATAATTTTTTGCAGTGTTTTCTCCACGCTCTTAGCTAACTGTAAACTTGAATTTCTTGTATGTATATGAAATTAAAATAACAAAAAAGTTCGTTAAAATTAGTTCAGTGAATATTTACCAAGTAGTTTTATGCATTTTAAATTATATAAATTCTGTACTATAATTCTTTTATTAAAGTTACTAAAATGAAAACACTATATAATATGAATACATAGTTAATATTTTGATTGTAATAATAATAAAGATTTTTTCATATTCTAAAAAAAAAAAAAATTTTTTTAAATTGTAGTCCAGCAACTAGAAATTATTGAATTTTTGAAATATAATAAGCTAATATTCTACCAAAATATACAGCTAAATTAAAATTTTACTACTTTTCACAATAAGTAGTAACATAAAAAAAATTTTTAAATCTATACCTTGCATATATACAAATCTGAATAATATTTTTCTCATTTAATATTTTTACATATTGATTTCTATAATTTTTTGTTAATTTCTATAAGTAATTGAAATTCTGATTTTTTTTTTAAATTTAAATGAATTAAGGATTGCTTATTGCATTCAAAATTTGTATATTCATTATTTACAAAAGAGACTCAAAAAAATGAAATAAGAATTTCTCCCATTATTATTTGGTTCCACTTTTGAAATTGGAAAGAAATTTATATTTCTCCATCTAAATTAAAATTAAGTTTTTTAGTTCATCTTTGCTTTCACTCAAACTTTGAAACTGAAGTTAAAATTTAATTTAATTAATTTAGTTGGAGCATTTAATAATTACCCAAAAGAAGTGTTTTTTTTTTTTAAGAAACCAACTGAACAGACGGATTCAAGATCTTAACCTAAATTATACTAGGTGTCTGACTCATGTAAAAAATTTGCCCTGTGGTTAAAATAATCTTTCTAAAAGTTAGGCGAAATAACATTTCCTATTCTAGATCGTCAATGCGCGTCACTATAACATGCGATGAATTCAATATACATATTTAAGATATCCCTTACATACTTACTCTTACATGTTGAAAAGCAAATAAATTACATCGAAGTTTTAGATATGTTCATGGGAACAGACTTATCCGACAAAGTCGGCAACTGCTCTGTTTATCTATATATTTCCCTTAACAAATCAAAGAAAGTCCCGAGACTTCTATAGTTCCGAGAAAATGAAAAAAAAACCCAATAAATTTTAAAGTTGTTTTCATCAATGTTGGGAAGATTTTCTCCTACACAGATAATTCTAGTTCTTGGATACACTTAACTGTTATTGGACAGTGAACGTCTCTCATACACCCTGTCGCTGCAGTCCCTGCTCTAAGATCTTTATTAAAAGATTCACTTACTGCATACACACATAGAAGTACATACGTAGAACTCATCAAGTGTTAAAAAAGTCTTCACTTCACTCAAGAATTTAGAATACACATACATTTAGATGATGAGATGACAAAATGCCGCTTAGAAACCGGTTTGCCCCTCCCAGACGCGCAACTGTTCCACGGATAGCCAAAAGAGGACCGACCAGGGCCCCAGCCGCAGCCAGCAGGGTATTAGACCCTTGTACAGATTCATGACACCCTCCTCTCTAATCAATTTCAAAACGCAGTCAAGCGAATTCTTGTAGTAGAGGCCTTTGCCCTTGTCGTCGGTGGGCTGGTTCATCATGCGCGACTTAATAACATCAGCCGGATTGCTGAGCACACTGGCCACGAGCCCGGCGACCATTGATGATGCCAACCGCAAGGCAAAACCCTCACGCATACCTAAGTGTTTCTTTAGATTGCGTTTACACAGATCATAGGCGCCCACGTCTCCGGCCGTCATGAGGCAGGCGCGCATGCAGCTGGGTCCGACGCCGCGCCACATGCCAATTATTCCGGATTTCCTGTAGACGGTTTGCAGCACATTCGGGAAGCTGGTGCTGCGCGGCGCCAGTCCCAGCAATTTCCGCCTGCCCTCCATTTGCATGCGCACCTTGGCTATGTCGAAGGGATTGGCCAAGGCCTGGGCTATACAGCCGGCGGCGCTACCGCACATGAACGCATGATGTATCCGAATGGACTCTTGGCGTTCGCTATCAACATAGATGTACGGTCGCCGGAATATATCGTACAGCATGACGCGCAGCGAATTGAATATGAAATTCCGTAGCACCATGGCCGAGAAGCCGGCATAGAGAGCCTTGGGACCCTCCTCGACCGCAATGCCATACAATGTCCGGAACATTTTGCGCGGCTTGCCGCCCGTCTTCTTCTGCTCCTCGCCGTACATCTGCATCCGAGTCTTGCCCACGTCCAGCGAATACATACAGCCCTCCGCAAAGTTGGCGCCAATGAATGTGTTGATATAGAGCATCAGTAGATTTTTGAAACTGATCTCCTCCTGAGAGTTGGCTATGTTCCTGGTGAATTGCTTCTTCTGCAACGGCTTCATGTGCCAATAGTCATTCTCATCCCTATTCATTATTATGTCAATTTGAATTTACTAGCTTTATTGAAATCAAATGGATACGATAAAAATAATTTTGACAATAGTTACAAGGAATGAAACACGTATGTTTTTGTTGTGTGATAATATGGACAACATACTAATTTTGGATCTAATCTAATAGGCCTCATCGCCACGCCATCTACGTATTTGCTCAAAGGTTGTCCAGAATATCAGGGTCCACGGACCGATACGTAACCAGTAGGGAAAGAAGCCTTTGTACATTGCAAAGACGCCTTCCTTCTGCACCAGCTTTTTGAAACAGTCGATCGTACCACTGTAGTGGACGCCTTTGCCACTAGGTGCGACCGGCTGATTCATGATCCGTGACTTGACCACATCCATCGGAGTGCTGAGCACGGCGCAAGCGAATCCCGCTATCATCGCGCCCATAAACTGAATCCGGCGATCGTCTGGCATATCTAGAAGGACCATCATCTTACGTTTGCTAAGATCGTAGACACTAATGTCGCCTGAAAATAATAATACCATCGATTAGGCATATTCATCAAATACTCTAGGTCAAGCTTAATATTCCTTTAGAATCTATTTGCATATATGGAAAAGTAGAGTATATGTGGGAAAAGTAGTAGAAAAGTAGAGTTCATTTTCTTGGAAGCTTAAGCTTCGGTACTTTATAGAATATTAGATAGAATAGAATATTTTAGTTCATAGACAAGACACCCTTATTATAGTGATTCCTAGCTCTTTTTGCTTTCATTTTTGAGGGATGGTGAGGAAATATGCGTAATATTACTATTGAACAGAAATATAACATAAATGAACAGGGAATATCCTTATTGGTCGTAGTCTAACTCTTTTCTCAGATCATTGGGAAATTATATACTGATATAATTTGTAAAGAATTTCTTGATTAAAATTCAGGAAAAGCTCTTTTCTATGCTTTTTTTTAAAGCAAAGATAGCCAATACAAGATAAATGGGTATCTTAAATCAACTAGCGGGAATACCTCTAATATTCGTAATTTACAGTACTAGAACGGTACTATTTTTAACTACTATTTCTTTCGATGCAAGATTTATAAATAAAGAATCTTCTAATTGCTTGAATCGATGCAAGATTCGTGAAAATCCTTACTAAAATCAATTCTCTGCTTAGTCCCAAGCGTTACGCAACTATTCCCTGGTAACCCATGTTTTAGACAAGGCATACCTATACAATTCCTGCAACCACTTACCTAGCGTTACGAGTGATGCACGTAACGCATTCGGGACGGTACCCTTCCAGAGGCCTCTTATGCCGCCCGTAGTATAGAAGTAGCGCAGGGCCTGAACAACATTTTTCACACGTGGCTCTTGGCCTAATGAGCGTCGACTGCTCTCCATCTGCATCTGCACTTTGACTAGATCGGCGGGTGAGGAAATGAAGTTGGCTAGACCGCCGGAAAACATGCCGGCAAAGGCGCTGCGGAGAAACGTCAACTTTGGCTTTCCGTCGCGATCTTTAATGATCAACGCGTCGCGCAACGTATCATAGAAGTACATCTTCATGCCAGTAAACATGGAGTGACGAAAGAACATGGCCGATAGCCCGCCATACAAATGAAACAGCCCCTCGTTACGGATTATGTTGAGGGCAGTGCGAAGAGTGCCAGTGTGCTTCATAGTCGCGTACGCCTTGTTTGCTTTTTCGCCCTGGATATGCATGCGGGTCTTCATTAGATCCAGGGGAAAGCAAACTAGTTCGGGAATCCATGCTGATACCACGGAGGTCAAGTATAGCTCCACAAAGGGAGTTCTCTCATTGGTGGATAGGTACGATAAGCGATAATCCGACTTGGGCGCTTTCTTATTGGATACGCATTCTTGTGGCAATATTGATCGCGGCTTATCGTTCATGATTGTAAACAGGTATAAAAGAAGTACTAAAACTCTAAGGAATTTTACTAGAATTTCGTTATAATTATGTTTGTTGTGTATCAAAATTTTGATAAAGTATCAAGGATAAGAAAGTATTTCATAAAAAATCAGACAACTATAGAAAAACAAGTTTATGTTTTGTTTTATAAAACATTGTTTTCCATGATGAGTATTTAGCTGCAAAATATTTATTAATTGTTAAGTTGCAAAGCGCAAATTTTACATTTTGATTTAACTTATTTAGTGTGTTCCATTTCGTTGGGTCATGTCTATAAAATGAACCAAGTAAGTAGGCAAAAACAGTTAAAACAGCATTAGTTGCTAGTATGCACTGGAGAATACCCTACAAACAGCAATCTTTTCCAAAAATTAAATTTTTATTTAAGTGCACTAGAATTCGTTTCTATTATTCAGAGGATTTTTGTTTGTTTAAAATGTATTTCTTGTTTAAAATGGCAAATGAAATAATATTTTATTAGAAATATACATAAACAAAAGTCTATTTACGCTGCGCCAATTAGCAAATAGTCAATCAGCTGGGAATAGAGTGCGGAGAGAGTTATGTTAAGAGTGGACAATGTGAATGTAATGAGTGTGGGTTGTAGTTTGTATTGCTTAGTTGCCTAGTGAGAGAGGGAAAGGTACAGAGAGAACATTCTTGCATACTTATTTGCATGAACATATGTAAATCAATACCCTGAAGCTTTTGATCCCGCTAACTGATGGCGAGCGGCCCTCGGCAAGGAGCGAAAATTGGAATGGTGTGAGAGAGCGAGTAAGATACACTGCGCGTCATCAGGTTAGCGCCCCCCTTTACACTCAACCTCAAAGCTAAATAAAATCTAAACCATCAGAGCTCCATCTTTGAATTTTTTTTACATTATACTCCATTTATTTATCTTTAAAATGCAAAAAGAATGGCTACTGTAACAATAAGGATTATTTTTAAATAATTTTTTTTGTAAAATGTACAAAAAACTTGTTACAAAAATTTGGTCATCAGATTAGCGCCCCCTGCGCTAAATTCAATTTATTTAAGTTAATGACCAAAAATAACACCTGTATTTTAAGCTATTGTTATTTTTAAGTAATATTAGTAGTGCGTAGTGCCGTTTTTTGTTTGAAATTACTTAAAAAATTCGATTAGGAATGAAATTATAAAGTTGTTCAATATTATTCAAGGATATGGTCGACCAAGCGTGTTTAGTACCTTCGATTAACTCTGTCTTTGCACTATAATGCTTTCCGGACTCATATACTTTCCTGATCAACCATCCCCAGACGTTTCCAATGATATTAAGGTCGAGTGAGTATGGTGGCCACTCCATGAGATCAATTTTTTGGCCCTGAATCCAGGAGTTCAGGGATTTGGATTTGGATTTGGAGCATTATCATGCTGGGAAATCTAATGCCGGTTTACAGACAGGTTATAGAAATGCGGAACAGCAGTTTTAAACACGGTGTTATAGTCCTATGCGTTCATGCGCGATGTCAAAAATTGAAGCTTACAAGCGCTGTAGTAAGATATTGCACCCTACATCAATACCACACCACCCCCCCGCCGCAACTGCTTGGAAACCGTTCCAAATAATGTTCTTCTATGCGTAGGTCATGGATATAATAAATTTAGCCATCAGTTCCTTCCAAATTCAATTTTTCTCATCAGAAAAGACAACATGCTGCCATTGGGTAGACCACGTCATGTTCGCCCGGACAAAATTAATGCGTATTTCTTTTCTCAGCATATCGACTGGTGTCTTTTTTTTTATATTCTGTTTCTTTAAGTAATTAACTTTCTTAATTGCTCTTTGGACCGTTGATAAGCTCGTCCTAACACTGATTTTAACCCTAATCTTGGTGGTCGATTCGTGGGAATTCGAAGCTTCTCGAACTAATGCTCTTCTATTTCCTTCTGAAATCACTTGATTAATACCGCTTATATAGTTTTTTCCATAGTTTTCCCTATTTGTAAGAAAATTGCCACTTAGTTTTCTGTTTTTTCCTGTTTTTTCAGCAATTTTATGGTTGCATAGTCTAGATTCAAAGTATGCCTCAATCTTTGATTTTCAACCAAAGATAAAACTGTTTCTTTACCCATACTATATATATATTGAATACTTTGAGCTTCACAAAAAATTTGGTGAGTGTAATTGCCAAAATAAGCAAGATAATTACAATTGCATTTGGGGGCGCTAATCTGATGACGCAAAATAAGTGCACACATTTTTTGCGAAAATAGAAAAGAATAGAAAATAAAACATAACGGGTTTTCACTCGCGCTTTTTTTTGGTATGAGAGACATCTCATGCGATGATAATGAAATAAAAAAAAAAACAAGAAGTTGCGTGAAATAGGCAAAGAGAAAAACGTAAAAGAAAATGAGTGTAAGGGGGGGCGCTAACCTGATGACGCGCAGTGTATGTATGTATGCATGCCAGTTGAAGTATTGTTGGTGGGTGAGAGAGGATTTTAGTTTGTGCGTGTTTGTCTACTTGATCGGCTAGAGTAAGTACGCGTGTCTTTTGTTGTTTATCTATTTAAGTAAAATTATCAACGTTGCGATTAGTTAAAGTCGCGAGTGTATGGGTGTGTGCTAAAATTCAATAAGTCAACTTTAAAATTATTTCGCCAACACGGTAAGTTCATATACATGCATATAAATATTTTATTAATAAATCTGCATGTGTGCATATCTACACACGTAGGTATATGTGTACATAGTGCCATTTTTGCTGTAGAGCTTTTTTGCATCACATACAAATGGGACATATTTGCATTTGTATTTGATCCACATTTGCTGCTTAGGCAGAGAGCATGAGCGGAAGAGAGTTATGCAAAGCTTATTCTTAAATATGTTCAAGTGCTCTCTATTTGACTGAATAGTAGTTGCTCTATTTTTATTTGTAAATAAGCAGCGCTGTTGCCAACATTTGCACAAGATTATTATACCCTATTGCTGGCACTTTGTAGTGGGTAAATGGTATAAAAACTATAGGCGATAAGGTAGATATGGCAAATTAAAGCGAAGCGAAGAACTTGATGACGATGACATTGCACGCTACAGCGGACCGCGCCCAAAGCTTAAGATATGTGGGCAGAGTTGGAAGGGGGCTTCGTAGGGTGGTTGCATAAACTGTTTATTGAAAATAATGATGATTAGGATGTTTGTGTGTGAATGTGAGTGGGAGTGTGTGCGTGTTTTAGTGTGTGCCAACACATGTTGTGCTGCCGTGCAACGGCAACGCGGGCTACCCTCGAAATGCGCCACGTCCTCGACTTGGGTGCGGTTCCCGGTAAGTCAGCCAGTCAGCCAGTCAACTAGGGGAGTTGGCTATAGAGCCAGCCACTTTGTCTATGCCGCCACCGTCGTCGTCGTCGTCGTCTCATTTGCTGAATGAGTAAATGAGTGAGTAAGTGGCGCTGTCAGTCAGTCGGATAGACAGTGCAGGAACAACAAAAACGTGGCCAGAGCACGCGCCCATACATATTACACCTATATATTATGCGAAACTGGCGTTTCCTACTGCCTTGAACTCGCTGCCTCAGTGTCTCTCTTTCTCTCTGCCCCACTAGCACTCTGCAACCCTTCCCCTAGCTTCAGAGTCTTTAGCACTTTTGTTAAATGAAAGCGACGTTTTGTGGTCGGGTGCGCAGGGGTACGACAAGCCTAACTAAAGGGGAGCTGCGTAATTTGAAATTCCCGACACACGCACGATTTATATATGTATGTATCTATATGTGTCTGATTAAATTGCCAGATGAGCTGTTCAGTTTGCTTACTAATGGCTCCTAGCATTCAAATGGCTCTGGGCTGCTGCGTCAGGTCATACGATTCGATGAAATCCAATATGCTTTGACCAACTGACCGATTTGACTAACACTGAATAGAGCTATCTCTATATGTTGTTATATATCATATGTATTACTCTATATACATATGTCTAGCAGTATATATAGATATGAATATGTATGTATATCTGTCTAGGTAATGTTGACTGGACAAAGTGAACGGTAATTTGAGAGTTTGTTGAACTGCAGCACGCGAAATTGAAGTCCGCTAAAAAGTTGCTACACTCAGCTGAAATTTCAAATTAATGTTGAATGTTTAATGAAAGAACAATATTGAAGAAAGAACTGATGGATTTGTGGTTAATGACAACGTCTAAATACACTGCAATTGCAAAATTGAGAGAACAACTCAATATTATAAAACTCTATATAATACTTTAAATTATTTAAATCATGGATAATAAAAGATTAAAGATTGATGTATATAATATATATGGTATTTACACTTTTATTGATTCATTAGAATAAACAATAGAATATATAAGATCTTTTGGAACGATTTAGTCTAGTTGACCTTATAAGATTGTAGTGTAGTCCATCCATATTGAACCCTCTGGCATAGGTTCGGACACTATGTACAGCTTGAAAGGGGTTTATTCAGTGTTACGAATTTCGAGTGAAAGAAACTCCAATTACCGGTGCAGCTGAAAAGGCTGCAAAGACACAAGACACAAGAGGCGGCGGAGCAAGTGAACCAAGAAGTACTGCAGCACGGATTGTGCAAGATTTTACATAGAATTCTGTGGGTGAGTCGTGGGAGTTTCAGGTTCCCAGCCAACGGGGATCTCTAACCTCTTGTAGTGCTCTCTTTTGATGATTGCGACACTTGCAGAGTATAAAAGCAGTGCGCCCAGCAGCAACGGAAGTTAGTAAACGGAAGCAATGGCCAATTATTCACAGCGCTTGAGGCTGCTGCCGCTGCTGTCGCTGCTGCTGTGCCCTTGGCTGGCACTTGGGCTGGTCCAAGAACAGCAGCAGGCGGCGCCACGCGAACAGCTGGATGCGCTGCATCGCAGCAAGCGTACGTTGACCACAATTTGTGTAGAGATCAAGCCGAGCGGACCACAGGAGGAGCCCTATTTCATGTGCAAGGGCACCGACTTCTCACGTGGCGGCGCCCAAGCTCAGCCAGCGGACGAGCAGCAACAGAAACAACAGCAGCAACAGCAACAGCAACAACAACAGCAGCCAATTCAGACTTATCAACAGACGGAGCAACAAGCGAGGCCCATTAGTCCGCAGTATATTCAGACGCCGTTTCCGTCGTTTCCCAGCTTTGGAGCTGGGTTTTTTCCGATCGCCCCCAACTATGACGAGTCACCGGCCAAGGCAACGCCAGCGACGACATATTCGAACCAGACGCCAGCTACTGAATCCCATGTCGGCAACTTTGGATCCGCTGCTGCTGCTGCCTATCCACCTGCGTCTGCTCCGCAACCATATGGCATGCCAGCAGTTCATTACCCAGGTGCAGGCGGCGCACCAGCAGCTGCACGTGGAAATGCAGCAGGCGCACGCCCAGCGCCCGCGGCCCCTGCATATGCTGATGCAGCAGCTCCGAAATCGCCGTCAGCTGCTCAAGGAGCGTCTTTACCAAAATCACAGCCTGCGAGCGGCCAAGCGAGCCATGGCAATGGCAATGCCTACGATGCGCTAGTGGGCAGTCGCTATCATGTGGGCATTGGTGAGGATGTGCTGGCCGTGCCTGATGTGGGCTTTCGCCAGGAGGAGCTCAATATGCCGTATCGGCAGCCTGTTGCTGGCAGGGATGCAATGGTGGGCGTTGCACCGCCCATGGTGTGGATGCCACTGATGCAGACGCAGCTGCAGCAGCCCACAGCTGCAGCGCAGCCGCCGCCTTATTACGATGATCCCATTATGCGCACCTTCTATGCCAGCTTGGAGCCCAAGGAGCCGCAGCTGGGACAGGCGGCGCCTCTGCAGCAGGCAGCGCCAGTGGAGTACCCCGGATACATGCCAACCTATGCACAGCCTGCCGCGGCTCCAGCCGCACCAATGCCCCCACAGATGCCGCCTGCACCGGCTCAAAGCCAACCCACTTACAATGCGAGCCCGAAGACTAGTTCCGCCCTGACTTACAGTCAAGTCCCGCCTGGCGACAGCAATGTCTGCAATTCGTGTCCCTGTCCGACGTCTGCGGACTCCACGGCTAGCTACAATACGCCCGCTCAGTGTCCCAGCTTTCAGCCTGTGATCATAGCCATGCCCTGTTATGGACAGCAGCAGCCCACGCATTATCTGGCTGTGCCCGGCTCCGGATCGGCAACGGCGGCACGTGACTCTATGGTGGGCAGTCCCTTTGGCGCGCCATTTGGACTGGGTTCGCCTTTTGGCCTTAATCAACAGGTGGCGCCATCTTTTGGCCTGGCAGCGCCTCAAGTGGGATCTGGCTTTGGACTGGGTGCGCATGCTGGCGCCACCTATGGCATCGGAGGCCCTCAGGTGGGCTCCTCTTTTGGCATGGCTCCACAAGTGGGTGCACCATTTGGCATGGCGCCAGTGCTGAATCCGTTTGGTCCGTTCGGCAGTCTGAATCCGTTTAATCCTTTCAATCGACTTCTAGGCGCTCCAGTGCCAACGACCCAGCAGCCCAGACTTCGTCTGTTTGGTGCACCCGAGGAGAGCACAATGGGAACTGCCACAACAGCAGCGCTGCCCAAAGTCTTTGGCCTAAGCTTCACCAGCAGCACCACCAGAGCGCCAACCACCAAAGGAGGCGTGCAAACAACTGAATCCATTGTTGGTGCCACACGTGATGGCGGCAAGAAAGAGGACGCCGATGAAGCCGAAGATGAGGAGGAAGACGACGAGGAGGAGAATGATTCGCACGACAACACTGAAGCGCCGAAGTCAGCTGAGGATGTGGAGACAGAAGCATCAAAATCAACGGATCCCGACTCGGATCTCAATGCCGAACAACTGATCGAGAAGGGAGAGGAAAAACTCAAGTCCGACAAGCGCAAACGTCAAAATTTCCGCTACGGCAGCAGCAAAACTTCCCACAAGCGCAAATATCTTCAGCGATTGTAGATCTTAACTAGTATAAGTTTTTACACTGTGCAAAAATTACTAAAACTAAACATTAATAAAGCTAATTAGTTAAATTGCTTCGAAAAGGGATAGTTGTATTTTGAGATCTATAAGATTAATTGAATGGAAGAAAAGAGCCAGATGATTATGAATATGTCTATAATCTGATTAGTTAATTGGTTAAATTTCTTTAACAAGAGATCTGTGTTTCTGAAGGCCTTAAAAAAAGTATAAACTTGAAGTGGACTTCAAAAGGAAATACGAAGATTGATCTACTAGAACCCGAATATATATTTATATTTAAAATTCAGGGGTAAATTTAAGCGAAACTAAATGGTTTTCATTATATTTTTGAGTGATTAAATATTTTACTAGCAAAGATAGTACAATTAAATATGGTTCGAGGTCTCTTTGATACGTTTTTCTTCAGGAATCAACATATACATGGTAGTCATATTTTGGCATTGAACTTTTTCCTCAGTAATTTTAAATGTTAAATTAATTCTTGTTACTTATTTTTTTCCCCCAAGTCGTCTTTAGCTCTTGTTCTATTTTGGCCTATGTTTCCGCTTTTTAGTCTTACACACTCATTAGGGCGAGATTCCCTAGATCTGGCCCACTGTGACATTTTCTTGCTTTCCGAAACTAAAGAAGCCCTTTAGAGGCAGGCGAGGCTAAGCTGAGATAAAGTAGATAAAGCCGGAACAAGCTGTGCAATGTTACAAAAACAAGTGCCTAATATCTGATGGACATTAAATTTAAGGAGATACAATTTTTACGCATATATAAATACTACAACGTTTATTTGGCTTTTTGTAATTATTTTCTATAGGCGTCAAATCTGTAGAAGAAACCCTCATGCTAAACATTTTCCCATGTACTATATTTTAACAGACAAAATATAATGTATATTATTGCAATCTATACACATTTATACAATTGTATATATGAGCAACTGTATATAATCTATGGCGCATGCTGTTAATTTATATTGTCTAGGAGAGACTTTCTCAATTAGCAGTGAATATAATTTATTCTGTCTGCACTTGCTACATTAAATAATTTTTATCCAATATCCATTAAAAAAGCTTAAAGTGAGTTTGATATTTCTGAGTGGGTTGGAGGAAAGTTAGTTTAAGAATAATTGTAATTTTTAAATATTTGTACTCAAGTATGTAGATTTGTATTTAAATCTTATTTGGATCTTCTTAAGACAAACTTCGCATCCTATGTATCATATTCCATAGCTTTCTACAGGGTATCTACAAGCGGTTCACTAGCTTCTACACTCTTGCTTATTTAATTTGAGTCTACTCTTTGTGCACGATCGGAGTCTTCCCAGTCAATGGTATATTTGACGCCCAGCTTATTGGCGATGAATAAGCCAATGGCCACTTAAGGAAGTATTTTATATAAATACTTGTGTACATATTTATTATGCAGTTTTTTTTCTTATACATTTTCTTTGATGTATTATATACTTCCGTTGGGGGGTTTTGCGCATTTTACCTTCGCACTGGCGCACGTCTCTATAGCAGCTACGCTTCACGGACCAAACAGGAACCTATTTATTTGCTGGCAACGAGTCGAGCCCAGTCGAGCTGCAATCTGCTGATTGCTCATGTTAAGCACGTAACACAATTTAAATAAACAAAAACGAAATTAACTATATATACATATGCATAAATATATGTATAATACAAAGCAAATTTAGGCTTCGAGTCAATGTACTTCGGCTACTGTCAAAGCTCTTGGGTTGAGTAAGCTTTGACCAGAATTGGCACAGGTGTTGCGATTGGGTTTCTACTAACCGGGCTAGATCATGTCCATTGCGAAATTCATGACAAAATCAACGATTCTCCATATTCTTCCTAAGCTTCAGCTACAGCAATGAAAGTGCGAAACTTGTATACTCTATAGATGAAGTTATAGATATAGGCAGTGAAGTTATAGATGTAGGTACATAGATACATAGATACATAGATATATAGATACATAGATTATAGATGACACAGATACATAGATACATAGATACATAGATACATAAATACATAGATTATAGATACATAGATATATAGTGATACAGATATATAAATGTATAGATATATAGATACATAGTTTTATAGATATATAGATACAGAGATACATAGATACATAGATACATAGATACATAGATACATAGATACATAGATACATAGATACAGGGGTACAAAGATACATAGATACATAGAAACATCAATACATAGATTATAGATACATAGATACATAGTGATACAGATATATAGTTGTATAGATATATAGATACATCGTTTTATAGATATATAGATACAGAGATACAGAGATACATAGATACATAGATACATAGATACATAGATACATAGATACATAGATACATAGATACATAGATACATAGATACATAGATACATAGATACATAGATACATAGATACATAGATACATAGATACATAGATACATAGATTATAGATACATAGATACATAGTGATACAGATATATAGATGTATAGATATGTAGATACATAGATACATAGATTATAGATGCATAGATACAGAGATACATAGATTCTTAGGTACATAGATACATAGATACATAGGTATTTTTACAGATATAAACCCTTCTCTACCCAACATAATACCCTAGTAGCGATGCCTTCATAAGGCAGGGTATTGAAGTGCAAGCCTTGCACTTTTTTGGGTCACTTTGGGCAGTGATTGTTCGATGCAATTGGAGCTTGTTCGAATAGTTGCAATTGAGTATTCGCGACGTGAGGTTAAATTCACAAACGTCAACGCAAAATGCACAATTCCTGGATTTGTTTGATGGCTTCATTGGTCTGCAGTTGCTGCTGCCTGGTTGGGTACGCGCAGGCGCTGTCGTATGATGATGTTGGCATTTCGAATAGCATTGCGAGACCTGGACAGCCCATGTACTACCTGATGGCCGATGCAGGCTCCACAGTGGGTCCCAACGACGAACTGAGGCGTACGAATCGTTCGCTCATGAAATGGTGGGACGATTTATTCAGGCAATCCAGTTGCTGCAACGGCAATAACAATAATTTGCCTAACAACTACAACAATAATCTGCTTTATCCCAATAATTTGGCACCCACTTTGCCCGTCAATAACTGCAACAATGGATTGCAACTGGATCAACTGGATCCCTTTAAGCAACTGAAACTGTTCAAGAAACTGCCCGATCTGTGGGGCAACAGCTGTGCGGGTCAGTGTGGTCAATGTGGTGGCCAGCAACCGCTGAACAACTATGCGCCACCACCAAGTCCTGGCTATGGCGGCGAAGGCTATGCACCACCGGCACCACAGCAGCAGCAGCAGCAGCCGCAGCCAGAGGCTCCAGTTGAATACAATCCGGCACCACCTAGCGGCGGCTATGAGACACCCAATCCCAGCTACGATGGTCCCGGCGATGGCGATGCCGGCTATGTGGCACCAGCACCATCGCCAGCACCACCACCACCAGCTGAGGAATATGCGGCTCCTGAGCCGCCAGCCGAAAGCTACGAACAGCCACAGGCACCTCAACCAAGCTATGAATCCCAGGCTCCAGCACCAGCACCAGAGAGCTACAACAAAGTGGAAGAGTATGGTCAACCCGCCAAGTCCTACGGTGGTGCACAGCCACCGCAAATCGTCTATCAACCCATCATTTACTTATCGACCTCATCCAAGGACGAATTGGCCAACAAGCTGAAACAGACGGAGCAAAACTACGAAGCGCAGACGGAACAACCAGCACCACCTCCACCACCAACAGCTCAGCCGGTCTATGAGCAACCAGCTCCAGCGCCAGTGGATTTGCCTACATATGCTCCAGCTCCAGCTCCAGTACCCCCTGCACCACCTGCACCATCTGCACCCTGTACTCCACCCGCTTGTGCGGGCTATTGGCCCATTTTGGGCGTTCCTTTCTATGGCTATTCTGCACCACCTGCACAAGCCCCAGCACCAGCTCCAGCTCCCGCACCAACTCCTGCCCCAGCACCTGTCTATGTAGCACCACCAGCACCACAACCAGCACCGGTCTATGCACCTCCACCTCCAGCGCCACCAGCGCCTGTCTATACGTCCTCCTCCTGCCAGACGCCCATTCGATTGTCTTTAATTGATCAACCCTATCGCGTGGCACCCGAACTCTTCCAGGAGTACAACTACCGCTTGGCCCTGGCCGAGAGGAATGGATATAGTAGATGAATACTGGAATGATCAAGACTTTACTGTAAATAAAATCTATGTAAATGCTGTTTGGATTGTCAGTCTATTAATTTACAAAATGTATTGGGCTCGGTTGCATTGGGTTCGGGTCTTGGCTTAGCTGAAGTGGATTTATGGAGGATGACGGGATGATCACGCACATAAAAAGAGTTGTCTTTATTATTTTAGACTTTTTTTTAGCTTTAGATGATTGGTAAGTTAAATTAGAAGTTGGCTCTACAATCTTGGTAAATAGTATATTAATAATAAATAGTTTAAGAGCTATGTAAATGTTGCGGAAATATATCTGATAATCGGTATATAGCATTGCATCGTACAATATAAATTATTATATTATTAGTTTTATTATTATTATTATTATTATTATTATTATTATAGATTATAATTATTAGATTATTAGTTTTTAAGTTTTCTTTATATGATATTTTAACAATCCTAAATGCAGGAGAATACATTTTATTTATTCAACTGTCTATTTAATATGTTGAAGTGTTTAATATTAAGATAGCCATAAGAGAGCTCATATACATATTTATTTATAAATTATAATTGGTATTTCTATATTCAAATACATACGACATATTCACAGCCCCATTTTATGACTGTGTGCGTTGATTGGACATCTATATATAAAAGCCTTTGTTTGGCTTCAAATGTTTTTTTGTATTTTATTCAAGATATAATTTTGTAGATCTACAATGATATCTTTTTCAACTCAGTTGTGATTTCTGATTTCTGACAGTTTAAATATTTAAGTCTCTCTTTCTGAAGATCAGAGCCATACATATATATAACAGTTGAAGCATTTAGTATCTCATTCTCAAGATCAGAATCATACAAAGATATGTCAATCCATTTTATATACATATATCTAATAGTTCAAGTATTTAAGTATCTCTTTCTCAAAATCACAATCATATCAAGATATGTCAATCCTTTCTATATGAATATTTACAGTAGTGATTCACTTATTAATATGTCTAATCGAAGCTATTTGAGTTGAGTTGACTCTACACAGGCTCCCAGATAAATGTGTACAGTTGACTGTTTTGATGATTTCCGTTTCGTATAAACAGTAGCTGCTTATCGGCAAGGGTAAATACATGTATATATGTATTCATATATATATATATCTATATATGTATGTGTATTTTGCCTGAGCTGTCAAGGTCCCGAATAGCGATCATCGGTTCGCATTTATCGCATATGTGCAGACCCGATTTGTTATTCTGCTGCCTCTTCCTGTTATTATTGCGCCCTCTCTTTTCATACATGCTTGTAAGTATGTATATATATATCAATATATATGTTTGTATGTTTACACATATACGACGATGACGTTGGCAAGAATTTGAGCCATAATCGCCTCAGTCAGTCAGTCAGTTGGTCGCTGGATGGTCTCCGTTTTCATTTCGTTTTCAAATTCAAATGCCATAACAAATTGCACAAGATAAACAGAGACTTCCTATGCGGGCATCGAGCATCGAGCATTGAGCATCGGGGCTATGAAATGCGATAACTGGACCCGGGTAATGTACCAGAGCAGAGCCCCTGACCATGACCGTGACCAAGTGAAAGTTGCCTGCCGTTGGCATACAGCCTGTGCCTGGCAACCAGAGCCGCAGTCGACGGCGGAGGCCTGCACTCAGCTGGTCATCAACGGCTTTTGTTTATTTCACTGTCTCACTTTGCATGTGGCACGCACTTCTTGCCACATTTAGTCAAAGAGTTTGTCTTGGGATCTAGGCGTCTGCCTGGGCGTTGATCGTTCGCTGAGGCATGCAGCTCGTCTGTACGGAGCGTGACGCCGTTTACATAATCTAATCGCCTGTTGAGTGAGCGGAAAATATGCTTAATAAATTAGCGGTTGCTCTGCATATGAGATATCTAAGATCTTCACATCTTGCCACGTAATCAGCGAACATGCCGCGATCATGTCAGAGATCAAGTGAGCTTCTCTGATTCAATTGGTTGGCATCTCTTGAATGATCTGTTCGTTTTCATGTTAACTGCGATGTCAGCACAGATCACTGAGTTCATTTGAGTTTCTCAAGCAAATGTCATACATTTATCTTAAGTTATATTTTCGTCATATTATTGACGAAAGAATCTTAAACTATTAATTGTATTACTTTCTCTGGTTAAATCATTTACTTTATTAGTCATATTAAATAATAATATAGAGCAAACGTTTCCAAGAATAGCATCAATAAATATATAAACTGTATAAAATTGGACATATTCCATATATGCTGGCTATATATATAATCATCCTTTCCTGCTGACATCCCCTATAGAACATATGTGACTAAGTGTTGGCATATCGGAAATTGCAATAGCTCATATGTAGTTTCACAAATTGTTTTAATATTTTGACTCATAATGAGAGTTGAGATTAAATATATATTTTTATGAATTTTATTCATATTACATTTATACTTCTAAATTTTTTTGCTGGACTATGGTAACGCAAAATATAAAATATAAATATGAATCTAAAATGTAAAACATAAAATATAAAATATAAAATATAAAATATAAAATATAAAATATAAAATATAATATACAAATCATAAAACTAAATAATTTACGGACTAAATATATACATAGATGCTTTGCAGCAAAAACAAAAATTGATTAAGCTTTTTTTAATCCATAAACGATTATTAGGATTACTATCCAGTATATTTGGTTAATGATATGTAAATAGGGTGAAATCAAAATAGTTTACTTTACGCATAGTGAGAAATTAAGTCTTATAGCTTTTTATTATGTAGAGAAACCTAACACACTTTTTATGCAGTTTTTGATATGTAATAGTTGCAAATAAATGCATAAATAAATAAAATTATATAAGCTTAAGTTTTTAGAAAAGTTATAGAGCATATATAGTTTTACTGCATCAAGAAATTTATATTAAATATTTACAACAATGCATTTGCAGCTCAAATAAAGCGAGATAATTCTACATTCTATATTATGTATTCTAAAACTATTGCTCTCAACAAAAGGTTTATTTTAAGAAACTTAATCGAAATTTTATTCCATTGTCTTGATGTCATTTAACTTTGGAGAAAATTTATAAATTATATATTGATTTACTTTTAAATTTATATTATACATATTCCTGAATTAAATATTATAATTATATTAAATTATAATAAATATTAAAATTCATGGCTACATTAAATTCAATTGAATTTTATTATAAATATATGATCAAAGTATAGAACTATACTAAAACTATTTTTATAGCTTGAAGCTAGAAGTAAAAGAAATATGCTCAATTTCGAAAATCAGTCTCTGTATAATTTCTTGATTAACTAAGCCCAAATATGTTTATCTTTAGCGAATCGTTTCGATGGATTCTGCTGCGCTTGAGTTGTATTCATTTGACTCGAGGTGTCAGCTATGATATCAAGTTGTTTATTCAATAAACTGTTATTAATCTTAATTAGTTTGTAATCAGTTGATTCGCTTATATTTCTAGACATGGCAATCGCAAAGTTGTATATTAAGTTATTAAGTGATCTCACAACCACTCGAGAGCAGAGTTCAAAGAGCAACAATTGAGAGTGAGTGACCGACTCTAGAGCAACGAATACTCAAGAGATCAGGGATCTTGTCTTTACGAAAAACTACCCCACACTGATTTTCACAGAAGCAGCGCCGCCGAGAGTCTCGGGCATAAGTGAGTGAGTGTACAAACAGAATGATCCTAAAAATTGAACAGCCCATAAACAGCACCGACATGTGAAACAACATGTGTGCGCAGCTCTCTCCAAAATGTGAGAGGGGGAGAAGGGAGAGAGTCTCCTGATCGATGCTGTTGCTGTTGCCGATGGGCACTTGCAATCCAACCGCATGCAGGGTCTCGAAAATAGCGCCAATGTCGTCGACGCCAACGCTGCTGCCAAATGAAGCGATCTCTATGCGCTGCCAGAAAGGATATATGTACATGATTATAGAGTTTGTATTAGATATGCCCTAAGCTGACTGCATTCATGAAACAGTCAGAACAAATTTAAATAGTGTAAGAATGCTTGAGCTACTTTTAGTTATATTTTCTGATAGTGTATTCAACATTCGGCTTGCTTAACGAATTTTCTCGCTGTGTGCGAGGCGTTGAGCTGTAAGGGAGCTGCTAAGTCCGGGTGCCACAATCATTATATATGTACATTCACTATCGAATACATACAGCTATATGTAAATATGTACATGTATATATATATGTATATGTGCTTACACATATTTATATATGTATATTTTGTGGTTTGTTCAATCGCAGTGGTTGCCTTTTTGGCGGGGGGTGCTTTTGTGGCCGTATACTGCATGTTTGTATTTAGAAAAAAATGAAGGAAAAATGTTGTGGAAATTTTCATTTGTTTCTACAGTTACGAAATTTATATTTAATTTTGTATTTATGTAGCTGCTTTGCGTTTGTACGCAATAAATTTCCGAAACTCAAACCAAAATGTGGGTCGTTGGCACTTGCATTCGTTTCGCTTCGTTTTGAATCACTTTGAATCATCAAGCAAATTTATGCTTTTTTATTTATATTTAGTTTGAAAAATTATGACAATTTCATAAAGTATAGAAATAAATCGTAAGGCCATACATAGTTGCAAAAATGCTCAGACTTTTCTAAAAAATTGAGCATAGAATTAAAAGGAAATTGAAAACAAGAATTTTACAATGTATATATAAACAAAATAAATCAAGAAATATAACTAAAATAACTAAAATTCATTTTTTTCTAAAAAAAGAAAGTAAAAAAAAAAATAACAAAGTGTATGTAATTCATACAGAAATTAAAAAAAAAAAAAAAAACAAAACAATTTGGAATAAATAAAGAAAAGATAAATAAATAAGTAAATAAAAGATTAAGAAATGAAGAATAGTAAATTCCAGAACTGCATATAATTATATAAATCAAGAAATATAAATAAAAGAAATTGTGGCATGGCCATTCGGTTCTAAAATAAATAAATAAAATAAAATAGTGTATGATTTACATACATAAATAACAAAAAAAAAAAAAAAAAAAACTAACAGGGAAAAAACAACAATTTGGAATGATATAAAACAGAAATATGTATGAATCAATTTATTTTTTAATATTTTATTTAAATTTTATTTTGCTACCTTTAATAACAATATAATCAAGTTTCACTTATTGAAACATTAAAACTAATATATACATATATAAAATACAATTCAAATACAATAATAAAAAAATAGTTTTATATAAATAATTTGCAGAATAAATAAGTCATATTAATAAATACATTTTAAGATATATATTTTTCCCAATAAACACTTTATTAATAAAACTAAATTTAGTCTGAGAAAATATACAATACAAAGTAACAACAAATTATTCATATATAAATAAAAATAGTCTATGGTATTGGTAGTAATGGGAAAATATATTTTTGATCACAATATTTATATGTACAAGCAGCTAAAGCAAGTTCTTATTATTGAACAACTACAATTTGTATAGAAAGAAAAATAAGAACAAGTGAAATAAAATGATAATATAAAATTAGTCAAACAAAAAAGATAATAGCTGTACTTTACAATTCTAAAAAAAAATGTTCACCTACAAAAATTATTAAAATATGATATTGATAGAAAAAGCTGTCAATAACATGCTCATATGCTATATTTAGAGGAGAACTCATAGATAACTTAGATGATAACTTATTCATACAAGAAATGTAAACAGATTCGCAAAACAGATATACCATAGTTATTCTATATCTTTTATCTCTACAGCAGGGTGAGTGATCGGGTGGGCGAGCTATCGAAAGAATTCCCCAGTTATTTTCCAGACATGCATATCTAATCAACAATTTGCAGCGAGCTTTAGATAAATAAACTTGCGAGACAACTGGTAATTGTTACTCGACTTAATAGATAAATTAGTATACATAGTTAATATATTTTTGTATTCATAATTGTCAATTTTGCTACATGAAGTTAAGAAGAAATAAGAGTTATTAATATAAAATAATTATAATTTTTAAAATATTTTTGAATATATATTTATATTATGTTTTATAGCTTATAAAATCTTTACATTAATATAACATATGTATTTCAAAAATTTAGAAATATCATTACATATTTTATCAAACATTTATTATAAATTATAAAAATTCTCTAAGTTCCGCTCATTTGTTAACTCAACACAAATTAAAAATATATATTTCGAAATATGTAAATATTCACAATGCAAGCAGAATCGTGAGCTATTTTATCTTTAAGTAGAGCTTGCTAATAAATGAGGCTACAATTAATATTGTGCAACATGCATACGAGTCACAATTGAGACACCCACCCAAGTCGGTTGCCACATATTTCACTCATTTTAATAAATTTTTTGCCAACTTAGTTTAAACAAAAAGAAAGAAAAAAAAAAAAAAAATTCTTAAACATTTAAATGACCCCAAAAAGAGCTCAAGTCGCCAGATCAGCGTAACTGTAAGAAATGGCCAACATTTCAAAGCCAAACTTTATGGATGAAGCCAGATGTGCTAGCTAGACAGATTTCCAGTCTGCCTATTTAAGTAGACGTGCAATTGGGAGTGTCATCAGTCATCTTTGATAACCAAAGCAGCATCTACAGCCTCATTATGAAATTCTTTGTGTGCTTCGCTCTCATCGCCATTGTTGGCTCCGCTTTGGCCAATCCCACCGGCAGCAGCTCGGCTTCCGTTAACAACCAGGAATCTGAGTCTGATAACCAGGGCTATGGTGATCTGACCCGCCTACGCAAGTCCGCTTATGGCGGTGGCAGCTCCGGCGGCGCAGCCAGTGTGCCAGCTCCTCCCTGCCCCAAGAACTACCTGTTCAGCTGCCAGCCCAACCTGGCGCCAGTGCCATGCAGCTCTCCATCTCAGGGGTACGGATCTGCCGGTGCCTACTCCTCGCCCGTGGCCAGCTACCTTGACCCCAACTATGCCGTGCCCCAGTATCAACAGAATCTCTATGGCGCTGCCTACTTGCCCCAGGCCTACGGCTACGGTTACTAGAAGATCACATGAAGAATCTGAGGACTTGAGCTGTCGAGAAACCAAAATCTTAGCCATGCATAAAGAAATTTTCTAAAAAATTGCAAATAAACTGATAAACAATCGAAAAATGTTATTTATTCATTTTGATTTTATCTGTTGGTGGTAAATTTTTAAGCGAAGGGGATTTATTTTTATGGAATTTCTAAGGAATTTTTACTGCAACTGTTCGGGTGAATAGTTTTTAGTCTTCTATTAAACATAAATCATTTAGGGGTTTCATTTAGGACCGCTGGTCAGATTTGTTGTAGATGAGTTCTCTAACTGGACCATGTAAATGCGTTGGATAATTATCCAATTTTAAGATGAGTCATTTAATTATAGCAAGGTCTTTTTAACAGAAAAATATATGCCAAATCAAATTCAGTAAACTAGTTATGTATACTTTAGGAATTAAGAATAAGCTAAACAATATTTAAGAAGGCGCAAGTCGAGACTGCTCGACTAGGAGATACCCTGAACCCTCTATGCTGATATTCTACTCATACTGCACTTTCTTTTATATGCATACACACGTATTCACACGCACGTATAATCAAGCGCTCTGCTGACTGCGCAGTTAGCAGCGACTGTGCTTGGGCTGCGCTGCAGTGTGGGCAATATTATGAGAATTTATTTGTTAAATAGTTTCCTTTGTATGATCGGAAAATTAAGATAAACTTGTACTGCGTATAGTACACACGATTATGCATGTCAAATTTAAGCTCTCTAGCTCTTATAACTTCTGAGATCGACGCACTCATACGGACGAACGGACAGGGCTATATCAAGTCAGCTCGTCGTGCTGATCAAGAATATATATACTTTATGGGGTCTGCGATGATTCCTTCTGCCAGTTACATACTTTTTCACAAAACCATTATACCCTGATTTACCATTTTCAATGGGTTCAGGCTCTAATTATATACAACACAAATTAAACATATAGTTTGCAGATAGATAGACGGACGAGCAACAAGACAAACGTTACATAAAACCAATATACTCTCCTTACTGTGTGAATGGGTATGCAAATAACTATAGGAGTTGGCTTAAATAAATGTATGACTGTATAGAAACTATAGAATATATAGAATAGTTCTAGTATAGATCTAGATTTAAGTCGAAATATATGCAGATGTAGAAAGAGATATTTTATTATTATAAGTATTGCTATAATACATATGTATATATATCAATGTATATAATATATATATTAATCCACAAAAATGATGGGCTAATCCAATGCAACGAAATGCAAATGTCGGCACATCTTGTTGGCTTTACCGCATTACTATGTAGTATTTAGTGCGATTTATGGAGTGATCAGCGATAGCTGATTAAGCGAAAGACAAAAGTAAAAGTCAAACTAGTCAAAGTCACTTGGCTGTCGACTTTATGCCAAGTTGACAAAGTTTAGCTATATAAGCCGAGTGTGGGGTTACAGCTGGCATCAGTCACCTTTGGTAACAACAAAAGAATCAACAACTTCAAGATGAAATTCTTCGTGTGCTTCGCCCTCGTCGCCATTGTTGGCTCCGCTTTGGCCAATCCCGCCGGCTCTATAAGCAACCAGGAATCTGAGTCTGATAACCAGGGCTATGGTGATCTGACCCGCCTACGCAAGTCCGCTTATGGCGGCGGCAGCTCCGGCGGCGCAGCCAGTGTGCCAGCTCCTCCCTGCCCCAAGAACTACCTGTTCAGCTGCCAGCCCAACCTGGCGCCAGTGCCATGCAGCTCTCCATCTCAGGGCTACGGATCTGCCGGTGCCTACTCCTCGCCCGTGGCCAGCTATCTTGCCCCCAACTACGGCGTGCCCCAGCATCAGCAGAACCTCTACGGCGCTGCCTACTTGCCCCAGGCCTACGGCTACGGTTACTAGAAGAACACACGAAGAATCTGAGGACTTGAATCTGATACGGCTTGCCGAGCTGCCGAGAAACCAAAATCTTTGCCATGCTTAAAGAAAATACTAAAAAAAAGAACAATAAAGATTAATGCATAAAAACGAATTTTCTATAGTCGCAAATGTTTTACTCAAGTATTTTCAGCATTTCGAAACTGTATAGCTCCACAGCATTGCTGCTATCACAGCTGTTCTATTGAATTGTTTGTTTCAAATTGTTATTCGATAGCTGGATATAAATATCAATATTCCACTTAAATTAAACAGCGAAATATTCGATTTTGGCTTTTCCCAAGTGCAAAAACAATTTCTGCTTAATATGAAACATAAGGCAAACTTCCATATGGATGTAAAGTCTAATACGGTTTCATTTTTAATTGAATTACAAATGTTTTGCAGTTTCCGAGCAAATATTAAATAGATAAAATATGTATTTTTACTTAATTTGATTTGTATATATATTTTTTTGTTTTATAAAAAAAATCCAAAAGAATTTCTCCTTTATTTTTAATAAAAGAGAGATAGTATAAATTTGGTATTATATTTTTATACATATATTGCTTAGTCTTAGTCAGACATCTCAATCTTAGACATATAACCCTTTTAAAATAAAATCATTAAGTGCTTAAGTATTTTATTTTAATTTTCTGATCATTTTAAAAAAATGTAAAAAATATCTTAGTTTTAATTTCCCTAATTTTGATCGATAGTTTATAAGTTTAAAATTCTATTATTTTCTGTTTGAGACGTACTCATTATTTTTTATCCAATTATATAATGTTTAGATATTATGATAATTTTTTAAATATTTTATTTGTATATTTTTATACCCTGAACCCATTGAAAATGGGAAATCAGGGTATAATGGTTTTGTGAAAAAGTATGTAACGGGCAGAAGGAGGCGTGGCAGACCCCACAAAGTATATATATTCTTGATCAGCGTGACGAGCTGAGTCGATATAGCCCTGTCCGTCTGTCCGTCCGTCCGTCCGTCCGTCCGTCCGTATGAGTGCGTCGATCTCAGAAGTTATAAGAGCTAGAGAGCTGAAATTTGGCATGCATACTCGTGTGTACCATACGCAGCACGAGTTTGCTTTATTTTTTCGATAAATCGTCCGATAACTTTTTTATCGAGAATAATCGAAAAATTGATTTTGTTTTTTTAGCCTAACTTGAACATTTTTAGACCTGGAGTCTTCAAATTTGCGTTGTATATAAAGTTAATCGATACAAAGATTTTGTAATTTACAGATTTTGGATACCACGCCCCATTCGCCCCCAATTTGTAAAAAACGCATTTCAAGTACTAGAGACTTGTGCTTTGGAATGTACACACATATTTACCATATGATTACACTCTGAAAGTTTCATTAAGATCATATGTTTACAAAAAAAATTATTCGACAAATAAATTCTCATAATATTGCCCACACTACAGTGCAGCCCAAGCGCAGTCGCTGCTTACTGCGCAGTTAGCAGAGCGCAGGCTTATGCGTGCGTGTGGATGCATCTGTATGTATGTGTGCATAAAAGAAGTGCAGAATGATTAGAATATCAGATTAGAGGGTTCAGGGTATCTCCTAGTCGAGCAGTCTCGACTGGAGCGTTCTTACTTGTTTTTTTTTTGTTTTAGCTGATTCCACATGTTTGACCTCTAGCTTCAATAGCTGCTAAATGCAATGGCTGCATGCAGATTGATATATCCAACCAATATACTATCTTTTGACTCAATGCAGCATAAACAAATTTTATATAAGCTTAAAAATTTCTTTTAAAAACTACAAAAACTTGATTGTACTACAATTTTTTTTTTTTTTTTTTTTTTAATATTAATTTTAACTTAATTTGTAGATTTTTTATTAAAACAATTTTTACTGAACTTTGAGCTGCTAAGCCTTAGCAAACTTTACCAAATCAAGAGCAACACCTACAAAAAGTACAAAACAAAAAAAACTTTAGATCAGCATATGCATATCTATAATATATATTAAATATATATATATTGTATGTATATTTAGAAAAATGTTTATTAAGCACTTTCGCTCCCTTACTCTAGCCCTAAAATTTTACCATAATTGCAAATAAAAAAATCAAAATTATTATTGCATATGGCTGAGGTCTTTGAACCGAGCAAATTTTGTTTTGATTTGACTTTTTTTTGGGTGTGTGTGTGTGTGTGTAGAAAGTAAAAGAATTGTTGATTGCAAAATAAGCGACAAAGTTGGCAACCTAAATCGATCAAGCTGAAGCAAAGTTTGTTTGGTAATAAGATATACACAAACGGCTAACAGATGTTGGCCAGCTAGATTCAGTCGAAAGTCTAAGCAAAGTTTTGCCCGAATAGCGTTCGACTTGTGTCTGGTGACATATGTTGTTTAGGAAATGTATTTAAAGGAAATTTTTGTGTTATTATATTGTACAAAGAGACTCGCCATTAGCCTTGGCCCCATGTTGGCCAAGTAACCCAGTTAGCCGAGCCAAATCACCTTGAAGCACTCTCTGCTATTTGACCTGAACTCCATTTCCGCTTGACGCTGCAAATTTTCGCACTAATAAAAACCAACTGGCTGCAGCCAACTGCTGGCTAGTCTCAGCTTACAGCTTCATAGTACTTCAGGTGTTCAGTTACCTCCACCCGTATCCATCAGATCACCATGTTCGCCACCCACTGGGCGCCGTTTGCGCTGCTGCTAGCGAGCTACCTTTGCCTGCTATCCCTGGCCAAGGGGCAATGTAATGAGCGCTGTGTGCGCAGTCCCACGGGACAGCTGTATCGCTTTATACCCGTACGCTTGTATACGCCGGAACAGCTGGGGGACAGTGTGGAGCTGCTGCGTCAGCCACGTCAACAGCAAATTGTGCAGGAAGTGAATGTGGAGAATAACTTTGGCTTGCCGGGCAGTGGCGGCTTTGGTGGTTCACCGTTTGGCGGACCGTCGTTTGGCAGGCCACCATTTGGAGGCGGACCTGGCTTTGGCCGTGGCGGCTTTGGGCGTGGAGACTTTGGACGGGGTGGCGGCTTTGGCGGTGGCTTCAGCGGTGGCTTTGGCGGTGGTTTCCGCGGCGGTTTCGGACGTAGCTACGAAGCAGAGGAACCAGAAGAGAAGCCGCAGCAAGAACAGCCAGCTCCAGTTTCATATGCTGCGCCCAGCGTTCCATCGCCGCCCTGTGCCAAGAATTATGTCTTCTCCTGTGAGCCGGTGCTTAAGCCAGTGCCCTGTGGCAGTGCAGCGCCAGCTGGCAGTTGTGGATATTGAGAGACCAAAGGACTGATATTGATATCTAAAAATAAAACCAGAATATTAAGAATTACATTTACGTTGTTGTTGCTGCTTTTGTTGTTGTTTTTGTTGTCGGGGTGGTTTGCTTATCGTCGGAAGCGAAGACAAACACAGATTGATTGATTATGGTAGGTTTTTGAAAACATCTACAGCTGGGAAACAGATGTCTATGAAGTGAAACCATCTGAAATAAGATAAGATGATCAGGCCTAGAATACAGAAATAATGACATTTTATTGACTTCTCATTATTCACATTTTAAAGTCTTTTCATTTCTGCATTTTATATATATATTTTATATATATAAATCTTTGTTTCCAAATTCAATTACAAGAAAATAAATTAAATTGTAGTTTAACTATGAGAAAAGTTGAATATTGATCATATTTCAGATTATATTGTTTCAATATTTACTATTATTTAAAATATTTGTTCCTCTTTTGAGATATATTTTATATATCATAAATCTACAAGTATGAAAAAAAAAAAATAAAAAAATAAAATAAAATAAAAAATAAAAATAAATAAATAAATATATAAGTAATATCTAAATAAATGAATAAAAATAAATAAATAAAATAAAATAAAAATAATTAAAAAAATAAAATAAAAATATTTTTAGAATCAAAAGACCGTTTGACACATTCCAATAAATATAATTTTCATTAAAAATAAATAAATAATTAAATAAATGAAATAAAAATAAAAATATTTGAAATTTATTATATACTTTTATAGTATATCTTATTATTATTTATATTATTTGTATTATTTATATTATTTGTATTTCTTATATTTTTGTTTTTATCTTCAGCCATGCATTTTGTATTAAATTTTATTTCATTTAAATGAATTGTTCAACAATTCAATGTTTATAGGTCTATAAAAAATGAATTCAGTGATTTATTAATTACAGCCTATTAATACGCAGAATGATAGTAACTCATCTGGGTAAACATTTGACCCTCTTGCTAACAATAGCAATTCATGCCACTTTTTATATTTATACCCACATCGTTTGAGAAATTAAATAATTACCATTTTATTGATCTGCCCATTTAGAATATAACGACAAATAAACAACAAATCAAATTTTTTTCTTTATAGCTTCAATTTATTGGACCAGGTAAGCCAAATGTCAGGATCAATCATTTATAGCAGTTCGCGCACAAAGGGCACAGCGTATTGGGGAACGTACTGGGAGTAGGCGCCGGCATTGCCGTAGGCGGGAGCTGGGGCCGAACAGGGCACGGGTTGCAGCGAGGGTTGGCAGCTGAACAGGTAGTTCTTGGGACACGGTGGGGCTGGAATGGAGGCGGGTGCTGGTGCTGGTGCTGGGGCGGAGTAGGCTGGGGCAGCTGGTGCGGCGGGTGCAGCATAGGCAGGTGCAGCGGGTGCAGCTGGTGCGCCGTATGATGGAGCAGCTGGAGCGGAATAGGAGGGTGCAGCAGCTGGTGCTCCATAGCCACCATAGGCAGCCCTCGACACACGAATGTTATCGGCCAATGGAGCTGGGATCAGGATGCCTTGCGTTGGCTGCAATTGAATCGTCTCTGCAGCGCAGACCACGGCGAGCAGTGTGACCAGAAAGATGTGTCCAATGTTGAATACCATGGCGATAGTTAATGTTGTCTTGACTTGCGATCGAAGTGGAATCGAGTGAGTGACTGTAGTTGATCGGTGGCGAGGCTCTTTGCTTTATAGCCCTGTCGAAAAACGCTGATCACATTGGAAAATCAGAAAATGCCAAAACACCAATAGCAGGCAAAAAGCGCAAAGCCAATAATTTCAAAGTGCTGACGACCCAAATGGAGTTGCAGTTGGGTTTATGATAACCAAGGCGAAGGGTGTAGGGTGAATCTCTGACCGGCTAACACCAATTCCAAATGGCTAACTTCAAGACTCTATTGCTAGTGGTAACATTGCTGAATTCGGGTATTCCAGTTGCAGAAGCAGCTGCAATTGTCGACCCTAAGCCATCTTCGGTCTCTGCTTTGTACAACTTTCTGGAGTCCAATCAAGACGAGCTCGGCTGGACGCAATTCTTGCCGACAAACTTCTACTCGGAATTGAATCAACAACATTATATGAGATTTCGTAGGCACTCCCGGCTACAGCTAAAGGATCTGCGACGAGCTCGCCCATATCCATTTGAATATGCACGTTATCTCTAAATTAATAAAAATTTAAAATAAATAAATAACTAAATTCTGATATTGTTTGTGCATTAAAAAATGAATATTCAAGTATTTCTTAAATAAAGGACCTGTTAAATAATCACATATGTATACATAACATTATCTGAAAGTGAGAAATACAAGTACATATGTATGTATGTATGTATATATGTGTGTATATAAAAGTGTAGTAAAAGTACAAGTTTGTAAGCGACCTATCTCAGAGCTTCACTCATTAAGGCTTTCGATACTGTTAGTTGTGTGCTGGGCCTGTCAGTAGCAAGTTTTTAAAGAGAGCGATACCAACTAGCATAAATGGCTTTTGCAGATTTGTGCTTGTATGTAGCCTCCACCATTGAAATGGCGGCGGTGCTTTTAATCCCGTTATGGCACCTCTCAGCTCAGAGTGCTCATACAAGAAGAAAGCTTTTTGGAATGTGAGGATGGAGTAGTTAAAGTGTATAGCTCACATATACAAATGCAGACTTGCCTGTGGATTAGAAAACATGTCAAGCTATTGAGACAAATTAGTTTGTGAGCGTCTGCTTAATTGATCGGTTGCATCTCGCTCACTACGGCTCCGTCTTTTGTCTTGCGACGTATATTTATATACATATGTACATATTTACCTAATGAAAATCGTGATTTTGTGTGTTTAATATTTGTGTTAAGACTTACATATATTCTCGTATAGTGGTGGTATGTACATTCACATATATATTTAACTATGTATATTAAAAATGTCTATAAATACAATATATACATCCTCATATGTATACATATGTGTGTACATATATAAGCTTTCTGTTACGTATTTATGTATGTACATGCATAGGCATATAAAAGTGCATACACTTTATCCTCATTTGACTTCAGATAAATAAAGGATGACAAAGTGAGAGGGAGAGAGAAAGAGAGAGAGAAAGAGAGAGAGAGAGAAGGAGAGAGAGAGAGAGTGTGGTAAAATTAGAGAGTAATGTGAAATGATCATAAGTAACAAGGATTTTAGATAACTGTTTATCAATGAGCAAAATCAGTAATTAGAAATGTCTTTTCAGGCGAAATATATTTGTATATTGTTTTAAAATGAGCAAGTAAAACTGTAAATTCTTTTATTTTATTTATCCTTCAAATTATAAATTGTACAATTTGTTAGTTATCAACTGTTACTATATGCTTATCGATTAACGATATAAATGTTGCTCCGCGCATGCTCGCGTGGGCGCATTTGACGTCACTAGGACGAAGGACACAACATAGACACAAACAAAACAAATAAGCGACAAACCTGTGGGCAGTGTATCGAACGAAAGTTTTAGTTCTCTTTCAATTTTAATAAAAATCTCAAGATGAAGCTAACGCTCCGTCGTTATTCATGGCTGGTGGCAATGCAACTAACTTTGCTTGCGGTCGATTTGTTTTTCAATGCTTTCGGCTCCTGGCTGTCGCGGGATAGACTTCAAACAGCGATTTTCTTTTTCATGTGAGTGCCAAGACTTGTGCCAATAGAATATAGGTTTTAATCGAAATATATTTGCTTCTATATTCCCTAATCTGCTAAAGCATTCAAGATGCTTTCATTATTATTGAGTATCTGCTGTTTACTTTGGCTCTACATTCGACATGCGTCTACCAGGTGGGGGCCTCCCACATTATCCTGCGCAATTGCAAGCTATTTTTGTTCAGCATTACGGTCTATTTTCTGCTGTCTGCCTCGCAGCACTCCTGGACTATCTATCTGTATCGAGTGTCGCCATCCGAATCCGCTCAGCAATGGCCTTTGGCACTTTACGCCTTGACAGTGCTGCAGCGCCTAAGTAAGTTCCCAAATTTCTCGAAAGTTTTTCATATAAAACCGAATTTTGTATTACTCAACAGTGTCGGTTTACTACTACTACACTTCCAAGTCAACAGCCTTGATTATGGCCGATCCGCGCTATAAGGAAGAGCATCTCGATTGGATAGCCGAGCAATTGGGTGATAAGTAGATTCGTTGGGAATGCTCAGCGGGATTGTACATACATATATAAATATATATACCATATAAAGAGGATTACTTTAGCTAGGCAGCGCCGATTGTTAAAATTAAAAAGTAACATTCAAGTACAATTATTAAATGTACATTAAACAAATATTTAACTGTTGAGATCTTCTTTTTTTACATATTGAAATGTATATTGATACTTTAAAAACAATGTTTAAAACGTTTATAATAATTTTTGTGATTCAAAGTAATCATATCTAAAGTTGATACCCATGGCGCCATCTGTGGTCAGTTTGCCACAAGCAGCGACATCTATTGAACGGTAGATATCAAAAAGTTGCTTAAGTCGCATTGCTCTTACGATTTAAAACTTCTGCGTAGATAATAAAAACATAATATAGGTATCCGTATGATTATGTGAATGTATATGAATATATTTACAAAAATTTTACTTTATTGCATTCAGAGTCACTTACAGCCAATAAATACATATTATATTGCAAAACTTTCAAAAAATGTATGGTATATATAATAATTGGTTATTTAACTATAATCCTACATATTATATCAGCATAAATGATATTCGGTTCGGCACTTAATGGGATAGTTTTTGTTTTTTGAGACAATATGATGAGCTGCACTTTGCGATTTAGTTTAGCCGAAATAAAATTATGTTAAATTGATAAACATATATAAAATATTTTGCTTGGCTTTAATTATGCCTTCTTGGCAATTAATATATATATATTTATTTCGTACGTTATATGAATTATTTTTTGTACATATTTTACAGTTGTATATAAAATAGATATTACACAAACAATTTTTACATATCTCGTCTAACTAGTTACTTAACATCCATATTGTCCATGATTGCAATACTAAAATTTTATATTTTAAATATATATAAATATCTACATCTGTTCAAATATAAAGCTAGACAGTTAGATATGATCTATATATATTTATATAACGATTGTTAATTAAATGGTTAATATGCTAACAATTCAATTTAGATATTTGCACATAATAATTGTTAGTTAAATATAAATTGTCTGTTTCGATATGACATTCATTATAATTGGTCCCTGATCAATAGACAAATACTACGTTCCAGAGTAGCTAAATGGTACGCCAAATAGCTCTTCCCATGATTTACCAATGGCATTTAGACATAGCTCGGCATTCGCCAGGGTCTCGAATTGCAAATGCCAAATTTCGCTTTTGTTTTCGGTTTCATCCAGGAAATTTATATTATATTCGATATCTGAAAGTCGGTCTACTTCCACCAAATTGCTCATTGGCTGCGTTAGGGTTAGTTCAATTGGTGGCTCTTTCTCCTCGTCGGATGCCAGCCAATTGAATTTGTCATTGCCGGCAATAAACAATTGCGAATCGGTTGTGAGCAGAGTGCAGAGCTCAAAGTTTCGTTTCTCGTGACCCGAAGTCCAGCGACAACCGCTCAATAGGGCGCACACCTTAAGTGGTTCAGCCGTTAGAGAAGTGAGTCGCTGACGCACTACATCCGATGGATGTTGAATAACCTCACACTCCTTGGGCAGCGGATTTTCTAGAGAAACAAAGGCATAATTAATTAATAATTGTCTATTTCGATAATCTGAACCATATGAACTCACCTGCCAGGTACATCAGCAAATTATCTGTTCGCACACTATCCTGCAGTATTAGCAGGAAGTTACCCCAGTCCCGCAGTGTAAAAGATAAGCCCAGTTTCCAGGGCAACACTCGTATGCGTGTCAAACGATTCACTGGCAGGCTAATCACCTGTCGCAGCCACTTGGCCACATCATCCTGGGCTGGTGCATACGCTTCCATCAGGTAACACTTGCTGGTGGAGATTACCAACAAACCATCGCGCATCGTTTGAGTTTGCTCATTGTATATTCGACCCTTGGCCAGCCACTTAAAGTGTTCACCCGTGTCCATGAATTTGCTCTGATAGAAATAGAGTTTCAAACGATGATCGATGTCATGGTAGTCGCTATAATTAAATTTATATGGCTGCATTGGACTGGCAGCAGCCTCCGTTTCAGTTAGCTTTTTCGAGCTCGACATCAGCATGCTGGTGGATTGGAAAAGAGCTGAGAATATATAAAATATTGTAATATAATAAATAAAATGTAAGAAATATAAAATATTGTAATATAATAAATATTAGTAAGGATTTTGTGTAAGTTTTAAGAAAGTAAAAATTTGGATACAATTGCTCACAGGGGTATAATATATATATCTCAATATATATGCAATTATAATAATAGTAATATCGATTTAAGATTGATTTTGATAATTATCTATTCTTTTCCGTTTCTCTATTAATTTCTCTATTAAGTAAATGTGCCCTTCTAAGCGATTCTCAGCATATGTATGTATGCATATACAATAGCTCTGTATGTATGTATATAGAAACTATTCCGTTTTAAGAGCATTTACTTTAACAATCGCAGTTTAGCTATCCAGAGAGATTCTCTATTTTTAAAGGAAATAGAAGTTTGATCTTATGCCTAAAATATTTCCAAATTATTATAGTTTTATTTATTTGCATACGCACCACCAAACATGATGGATAGATGTGCATCCTCTGCTGTTTTCAGCTGTGTTGTTTCACTATGACCATTTGCTGCAGTCACTTCGTTGTAGTTGTTGTTGTTGTGCTGTGGATGAGTTGTGCTGCCTCCAGATTCGGACAGCAGCATATTCTGCAGAATGACGGCATCATCGGTAGGTTGCTTTTGCGGCTTATCCGTTGTCGGTTGCTTGGCCTGCTGCTCGTAGGTTGTGCAAATGCTGTCGGTCACAGAGCCCGACGAGCTGCTCTCCGTTAGTTGGATTTGTGCCATGGCTTTAGATTTTACCGTTGTGTCCAGTGTGGTTGTCGCAGCCGTTGGCATCGCCTCGAAATTTAAGCGAGCCTGTTCCACTAGAGCTTCGTGTTCGATGAAGCTCTGCGATTGACTTAGATCATCGTCGATGGTCTGGAGATTGGGCATTTGGGATATGCGACGCTCCTCGGACGTTTTGCGACTGGCACTATGCGCACAGCTGGGATCCAGCACTTCAATGCTGGATTGGCTCGGATTGGAGATAATGTCCACGTCGCTCTCATTGGCACGAAACTCCAGATCTCGCTCCGTATTGGAACTGCCCACAACAGATTGATTGGAATCGAAGGAGCATTGCGAGTTGGTTATCTTCGAGCAGGAGCTGCTCTCATTTAGCGAATTAGCCGAACCTGTAGAAATATTTAGAAACATTAGTTTGCTTTGAAATATATCGTTAAAAATGTTTCTCTCTAATTGAAGCAGCATTGATTTGCTTTCGCTCAAGTGAAATGAAGCGTAATTTCAATTTCCTTTTTTAAGGTGCGTTTAATTTGGAATAGAATCGACTTTTGTTAGCTGAATAGATTAGTTTGTTAATGGTTTGATTTTGCATGCCCAAATGCTGCTTCATAGGACAGACAACAAGAAGCCAAATGCAAATTGCTGTCAACAACAGAAGAAATACAAAAAAATAAAAATAAAATGAGAATTCATATAATACATTAAAATTGGCATATTAACTTTTTGTGGTTTGCATCAAACTCCTACGCTTGGGTGTGCTATTAGCGATGAGCCTGCTGTTGCCCACTAAATAATTAAAATAATATTGTAACAATTAAAGTTGTTGTTGTTGTTGTTGCAGTTGGGTGAGCGAAATGGTACAAGAGGAATACATAAGAATACACGAAAAGTTAGATTAACTCGCAGTTTGCCATTCGATTTTCAGTGTAGAAATGTGTGTTGTATGTTGTTTGTTTGTGTGTGTGTGTTTGTGTTTTAAAGCATGCAAAAAGAAAAAGAAATAAAAAATAATACAAATCAATTAAGTATAATATCAATTGTAGTTAATTTCTAAAATAATTATAAGCCAAAATCAAAATGTTACTTTAAGGCCGCTTATAAAACTAAAAATGGTTTGAATAGGTTACACTAAACTACATGTTAAATGTTTTTTTTTTTTTTTTTTTTTTTTTTGAATCAATTTATCCGTTTCAAATAATTTCCATAATTGGATCTACATAAAATAGCAGACTAGCCAAGAACTTGCCAATACTTTGATTGTCCTCCTTGGACAGCACACTCAGCGGCGTGTTAGCAGGCGATTCCTCTACAATTAACGCCGGCGATAGCTTCGGCTCCACTGCAGCGACTTTGGGTTTATCCAACGAGCCGCACTCATCGTTCACCTCGGCCACAAACAAACTGCGACAATCCGGACAACGCAGCTCTGTGAAGGGAGGGGAATTACTATTAGAAGTTGCTCTTAGTGTAGTGTTCACTGTAACTAGCTGTACCCGCTGTCTTGTAGCTCTTGTTTTTACGTTCTCTGGTGAACTTGATGCCGCAGTTGACGCAGCTATAGATGGTTATATTCATTTCAGTGAGATCACGCTGCGATAGAATGTCGCGTAGTTTCTTTTCAAGTTCCTAAGTAAATAAATAAATAAATAAATAATCAATTAAAAGTTTTGGTTCGTTTATATATATATTTCATATACCTGACACAGTGCATTCTCCACGCAATAAACACGTTCCTGTTTATCCTTTTGCATTGTATCGAAGTTGATGCGCAGCGTATTGGATTTGATTCGCTCGCATGACTCCAAGACCTTGATGCTCCATTTTGTCTTGGTGCTGCAAATAGAGAATATTCAAATATTTAAATTTATTATATATAATTGTGCTATATAATATCCAACCTCTCGCTGAGCGCATCCTTTTCGCGCACATAATTAGAGGATATGGTAAGGAACAACGGATCGGTCGTCTTGTTTTCGTGATAAACGATATAGACCTTTTCATCGGGCTCTTCTTCGGAAACTGAAAGATTATAAATTTTTGTTTAGTCTGCTTAAACTTATTCCTTTCAACGAGGATCTCACCTGGTTCTTCTTCCTCCACAAAAGACGAATTTATATAGCTTTCGATCACTTTTTTGTGAATATCGATCTCTTGCTCCTCGTTCGCTTCAGGCTCTGCCGGCTGTTCTGACAGAGTATCGTCCATGCTCTCATACTCCGTTTGGATGCTGTTGTTGCACGACTCGTAGACTGTTTGCTGTGTTTGGTTCAGGTCCGTCTCCTTGTTGGCTTCTCTCTTGATGGGTGTCAACGTTGCATTGAATGTGTCACCCCAATTACTCTGGGTAGTCGGCGTGGAGTTGAGTGGCTCTGCTGGCTCTGGCTGCGGCTCCGCCTGTTGCGCTGAAGCCGAAAGTTCGCCTAGGAATTCATTGAACTGCTGACGTGCCTCATTGCGCTCCTCTTTGCTGGGCTGCGGCGCATCTACGCCAAACATTTGCTCCGCGTTGCCCGACTGCAACCATTCGTTGCCAAACTTAAGACGCAGTGTCTCAATTTGCTTCTTCGTCTCCAAGTGGCTGCCATCGGTGGCCTCTTGTGGTTTCTCTGCTTCGATTGCCGCTGTTGCTGTAGTGGCTTCGGTGGCCACCTCATTGCCATGTTCCGCAATTTCTACTGTGCGCAGTTTTTTAGATTTCCCGCGTCTTTTGTCCATTTGCACATCAACCGTTGTTTGATCGGCCTCCGACGAGGAGTCCCTGCCTCTGATCGAGAACGAACGCTGCGAGCCCACACTCGATGCTGGTGTATTGATAGACGCCCTCGAACTGTTTATGGATACATGACTGCTCGCGCTCCGATGACTCATGGAGCCCACAAACCGCATCTGCTGACTGCCAATTAATGCTCGCTCTGCCTTGGAGAGCGGTTCAAAGTCTAACACAAATTTCACTGTCGCCGTATTCTTGTGCAGATACTGGGCCGTGGCCAGACGATGCTTGGGATGGCAGGCCAAAGGATTGCCCTGCAAATTCAGCACAGTGAGCGTCATGAGAACGCTGAGCGGCAAGAGCTGCGAATGCTCCAGCAAGCAATTGTCGGAAAGATCCATATTAGTTAGCGCATCCAGCTTGGTCATATCTAACAGCTCCTCCACATAGTTGTTGCTTATATTTAGCATCTGCAGCCTTTTGCATGCCTCCACATGGAATTGGGGTATATGTGTCAGGCAATTGTAGCTCACATCGAGCGTCTTGAGGTGGGGCAGCCATTTGATGGCCCTGACACTGGTTAGCTTATTGTGGCGCAAATTCAAGTGCTGCAAGTGCTGCGCAAACTCCAGAGCCGTATCCACAGACCGTAAATTATTGTAGCTAAAGTCCGCCGACTGCAGTTCGTTCCACACAAATCCATTCGACATATCCCCGCCGCAATGCGTAATGATGTCCTCCACATTGTTCAGGCTCTTGATGCATATCAAATGCTGTAGCTGGGCGCGCAGGGCTTGAATTCCCACCACCTGGCGTATGTTGATCTTGTGCACCTCCAAGCGACGCAGCGCACGAAATTTGCATATATCAATGGCGCCCTCAAAGTAATGCTCGCTGGGAAAATAAGTGAGCTTCAGCAGCGTTGTCTTTTGCACGAAATCATGCAACAGCTGTAAATCCGCAAACACGCTCGACTTGGCATTGATGGGCTTCACTACCTGGAAGGCGTGCTGTTGCTTCTGCAAGATGCTAAGTCCAGCGCCAGCGGAAATATCGCTGTCCGCAATCAACGTAAAGGAATCATTCAAAGCGCGCAACAGTGAACCTGCAAGTGTATAAGTATGTCTGTGAGAAAATGATTTAACCTGATAAGGTAGCTAATCGTGCTGAGCACGAAATAACTGAGTGGGTGGGGTCTCGGTTTAGTCATGTCCAGCCTGCATGCTTGGTCCGCTGCTGCTCACCTGATAAGGTCAAGGTAAATTCAGAGTTCAGGATTTTGTCGCCATTCTTGCGCAGCAAGTTGGCCAATTCGGTGATCTTTTGTGGATCCATTGCTGGCTAGCAGGTGTCGCTCATATATACAAAATCAACGCCAGCTGCTACAGCTGCGGGTTCAATTACGCTTTGTTTGTTGCTCGTCTAAGTGAATCAGCTTTCTGCGTTGCAGCTTTTTCGTTTATCAACTGAAAAACGAATGCAAACAATATATTAATAAATACACACACACACACATTGACACGCAGATGTTCACTCACGCAGCCCCAAATACAATTTGCACTTGGCATTCCACGTACTTCACCTAATTCTATTTTGATGTTTATGATTCTGCTACAATCTGTCTGAGAATAATAAAAGTCAATTACGACGCCATTGTCGAGTGCACATAAAACGGAAAGTCCTACATGTTCCACATATATTTTTATATAGAAATTTAGTTTTCTAGAAGTATAGCAATCAATTCAACATCTCTTTTGCCCGCTTATCCTGCTTATGCACAAAAATATTCCACTCGCGAATGAGAAACACTTTTGTTATTACTATAAATGACAGTCAGCAGGAAACGTAAACACAGGGTTGTATTTTGATGCAGTACAATCAGCTGTTTGAAAATATTAGAATAATCGATATAAATACCGATAGATTTATACTTATCCGTAAACCAGAGCGGCAACGAAATTTTCAAATGCATAAACGATGCCCCAAATAAACTCAAACCTTGTTTTATATTCACTTTTTAAAACAGATTTTTATTTTTCATTTATAATTTATAGCTACGCCATTCAAATTATATCACTAGGATATTCTAATGCAAATAAAATTTCGTCTTAGTTGCATTTCTCTCTGTTCATTTTAAATTAAACCATTGCTGTTCCATTTATTACGCCTCTGTTGTTTCTGCATTCGTAATTGTAAAACTCACTGTTGGTATTTACAATTGTCTTTTAGGTACATACGCTCATTTCTCGCTAACTTCAATTATATATTCTTTTATAAACTAAGTTAAAACAAAAAGCAGACTTCAAGATTGTTTTCATTGTTTGTTCGTTTCTCTGTGGTTTGCTGGATATGCGTTGGATATTTAATATTTTAAACATTAAATTAACAACCTATATACTTTCTTGTCGTTGGCTGGGTAGAAATAGTTTTATGATTTAAGCTTCTTTGGATGCATAAACGTGTGCTGAAAATTTTGCTATTTACTCTTGATTTGCATTTTATTTTTGTTTTGTTTTTTTTTTTTTTTGGTGCATAAAAACATTTAAAAATTTGTAATTACTATTTTACAAAGTTTGCCTGCGAAATAGAAAACAAAACGGCATTATTTTTTGAAGTGCTTTGCAAATTGGTGAATGAAAACATTTCAAAATTGCATTCAAAATACAAACGTGAATTAAAACAAACAAAAAATTCAATCAATAATAAATATATCAAATTTTGGTACGTACTGCTCTCTGCCGATTTGTAGTTGCCAATTATTGTTTTGTTTTTGATTTTTTTTATTATTAAATAATGTTTTATTTGCAAATATTTTTTCTACTTATGCTTTTAACTTTTTTATATATGTACAAAAATATTTAAATACTTTATTAATGTTTTGAACAAAATTCATTTTGGTTTAACAAATATGACACTGACGTTTTCTCTTATGAACACAAATATAATCGTAAATATAGAAGATTTAATAATGTATGCTTGAAATTAGGCGAAGGAAGCGATTTGCGAATACCTACAATATATATATATATATATATCATCATATATATATGTATGTATATTTGTAGCAAGTGCGTGAGTGTGCGAGTATGAATTGACTTGGAGCTATAAACAAAAAGTATTTACAATCGAGTTCTTGTTATCTCTGTATAAACATGTTTTTTTTTGTTTCTTGTTTTTTTTTTTTTTTGATTGTTTGGTGTTTAACACAGTTTAGAGTTTTGGCGACGGCATGATGAACGAGTCCCTATGAGAAATCATATAAAAAAGAAGAGAAGAAAACAAATTTGTTTGTTGTTGATGAAACATAAAAGTTGATATTGTAAAAATGCATACGAAATGGGGATTGGTTGAGGTTTAATGGGGGATTGGGATATGTGTCTAGCTACTATGCATGGGAATTGGGAATGAATGAGAATTGTAGAAGAAAAATATTTAAAACTTATTTGAAACAGTTGGCCAACTAGAAATTTTGAATTTTGAGTTTTATTTATTATTCTGTGTAGTTGTATTAAAACGTTAACTTAGATTAAATCAAAAGATCAACAAAACATGCTAATAGTTTAAGTGCATAATGTTAAAAGTTAAATAAAAACTATATATAGTATATAAAAAGCCTAAGCTAAAAACAAAAAGCAATTACAGGTTGTACAAAAATTTCAATTAGCAAATTAAATACAAAATAGAAGGGAAATCATAAAATCATAAAGTTGAGTGTGTGGTTTCTTGGGCAGAAAAGGCAAAGGAAGGGAATTGCGGGAGGAACTCTTTAAACGTTTCATGTGCAGCTGTGCAAGAAGCAAAACAATAAGAAACTCAAGACTTACATATGCTCGGGATGATTGCGTATGCAATCAATTAAATCTTTAGGCTTAAGCTGATTTGTGCAAATTTTATGTATAGCTGTGAACAGTGGGAATCTGCAAGAAATGGAATTTTGTTAAATATATATTGATATTTCAATATATGTATACAGCTTTATCGTGCGTACTTATCCTCCAAGCCTTTGTTCTTCAACATATAGTTGACTTCCTCGGCAGTGGGCGGCCCCTGCAATTTCTGGCCATTGAGCATTTCCTTCTCCAGCTCCTCAATTGTTTTGCCCGACGTGACAAAAGCCTCGGAGACACGACGATTGCGGCCACCTGGAAAGAAATTTCCGCATAAGAAGAAACTCATTCCTTGTCTCTCAATCTGTCTTATGAGCATACCATAACATGTCGTAATGAGATCCGCCACACCGCAGCTCTCAAAGAAAGTGGATAGCTTGCTGCCCGGGTAGAAGACATCGACAAAGCGAATCATTTCCATCAGACCTAGACGAATGACCGCTGCCTTGGTGTTGTCGCCCAGCTTGAGGCCATCCACGAAGCCAGCGCCGCAGGCGACAATGTTCTTTAAGGCACCGCAAACCTCAACGGCATCGGCATCCTCGACGACCACGACGCGGAAGTGATTGGCCTGGAAGAGATCACGCAGCACCTTGCCGTACTTTTTGTCCGTGCAGCCGATTGTCGTCTCGCAAAAGTTGCCCTCGGCCACCTCGTTGGCCAGATTAGCGCCCATCAGCACAGCGCATGGTATCTGGTGACAATGGGACAGAGAGGGAAAATATCAGCTACTCTCTCTCCCTCTCACTCAGTATAAACATATGGACTTACCTTCAAGTGGCGGGTGATGATGTGCGAAATAAGATCAATGCCGCCGCCCTCAGCCTTATCGAAGCCCTTGATCAGGGATATGGCAATGGCATTTGGCTTGATCTTGCCTAGCAATTGCTTGCAGAAATTGGGTATGAACTGATGGGGCACTACGAAAATGAGTATATCGGCATTCTTGGCAGCTTCGACTAGATCGGGTACAGCTACCTGTAAATAGGCAAATAAATACATTAGGTTCTTCTCTGCACCAATAAAAGAAAACATATTTTGATAAGCCAGCAAAATTGTTACTTTTGATAAGCTCAAGGTTGAATGAAGGGAACTTTGAAATATTAAAAAAAAATAAATAAAAAAAATACGTTTCATAGCGCTATGAAAATCATGGCATACACACGTGTACACACCTACTTTAGAGGCTTGTATCGCAGCTCTGAATCGATTGCTATTGATTAGTTATTTTTATACCCTGAACCCATTGAAAATGGGAAATCAGGGTATAATGGTTTTGTTGAAATGTATGTAACAGGCAGAAGGAGGCGTGGCAGACCCCACAAAGTATATATATTCTTGATCAGGGCGACGAGCTGAGTCGATTTAGCCCTGTCCGTCTGTCTGTCTGTCCGTCTGTCCGTCCGTCCGTCTGTCCGTCTGTCCGTCTGTCCGTCTGTCCGTATGTTTGAACGCGTCGATTTCCGAAGATATAAGAGCTAGAGACTTGAATTTTTTTTTAAAATGACCGTATATACAGCGCGGACGTCGAGTTTGCTTTTAAAATTCGATAAATCATCCCGTTATGTTTTTATCGAGTAAAAACATTCAAGTTCAAATCAGGTGCCTCTATAGCTAATTGTGAATGATTTTTCTTTTTTCAAATTTCTCAAATATTCAATATAATATGTAGATCATATGCTGAAAGTTTCATTAAATTCCGTTCAGTCAAAAATTAATAAAAAATAATCAAATATTTGGCCAATTAACAAACGCACGTGCAGCAGCTACAACAAAAACATTCGTTGAATCACATCAGCTGTTAGTTTCGTTTAGTTTTGGTAGATGGCGCTGCAGCAGTGAATCTATTTGAGTTTTGCCAGCGCCACCAGCAGGAGTGGGGTGGCCTAGTGTGTTAGGTGCATGACGCTCGATCAAGAAGTCGCGGTTCGAATCCCGATCGGTGTAACACTGATGTTTTTTTTTTTTTAATTGTTTCAAAATATTTTTATATTTTCATAAATACGTTTTCTATTTAATTTATATTTTTAAATACACCGAAATTGAAATTTTAACTATACTTTATGTGCGTTTTTAATAGTTTGGTTAATCTAGCAGATTCTTAGAATCACATCAGCAGTTAGTTTCGTTTAGTTTTGGTAGATGGCGCTGCAGCAGTGAATCTATTTGAGTTTTGCCAGCGCCACTAGCAGGAGTGAGGTGGCCTAGTGTGTTAGCAGCATGACGCTTGACCGAGGAGTCGCGGTTCGAATCCCGGTCGATGCAACTGATGTTAATTTTTTTTTAATTATTTCAAAATATTTTTATATTTTAATAAATGAGTTTGGTATTTTATTTATATTTTTAAATACATCGAAATTGAAATTTCAGCCATACTAAATGAGCATTTTTATTTGTTGGGTTCAGGGTAGTATCTAGTCGAGCACTCTCGACTAGAGTTTTCTTACTTGTTTCAGTTTGTTTTGTCACTTTAAAACTGGTTTGCAAGTCTTGCATAATAATAATGAACGGTTCATTTAAGGTATAAAGTTCAGGTGTTGCCTTAGATAGTGAGCCCAGAAATTATAAATAAATATACACTTTTTGCAATTTCCTTTAAGCCTCTATTTGCATTTCAAATTAAATAATCTCGAAAATGAAAAATGAATAAATTAAACTTTTTATATTTAGTAATAAAAACGTGAGATTGCTTCACAAAATGCATAATTAGAGTAAAAAGTGTAAAAACTAAAGTGGAACTAAGTTCATTTTTAACGTCTCGTTGGCTAGCAATAAAAATTTGTATATACATATAATATAAATTTAAGCAATTAAGAAAGCTTATTTTTTTTTGCCAAAATTGTACTTAAATAAAAATAAATATCAAAATGCGTGCGTTTATTTTATTTTTATTTTTTTGTATATTTTATATATAGTCTACGGATTATATATGTATATATCCGAAATTTTTGTTTTAACAATAGAAGAATAATCAACAGCCTAAATTTACTTTATATTTCAGTCGAAAGTCCAGCGAAATACTTATTTGTTCAGTTTATTATCTTGATTAAGATATATATATATACTCTTTATATATATGTACTTATGTGTATAGAACATTGCTTGATAGTAACAAACTTGTTTTACTCTAAGCATGACACATATTTGTTCTAAATTATAGTAGCTATAAAAATAGAGCAAACAAATTCTTATCAGAAAACTCTATGAAAATTTCCGTCAGACTAAACGCACAAAGCGAGGCAACTAGAATTTGTTGTACTACTTTTCTCTCTCTCTCCTCTCTCTGATGTTTCCTTATCAAGAAACTAAATATAAAACTGTTTTGTATATATTTTTGTTGGCTCACGAAACACTTAATTTGATGAACAGTTTGCAAATTGCCTGCAGTTTTGACATTGGCCTGGCCCATGGTGATTTGTTTATAAACTAAATACATATATAGACGCCTATTTCTATATATGTATGTGTGTGTATATAGCATTTGTTTTTCCAATTTGTTGTTGTTGCTACGGCTTGCTTTCACTATTGAAAGCTTGCCAAAATTTATAGCAATAGAGATTTACATATATGCGTTTAAGAATATATATAAACAGGTATATGTGGCATTCATTTTATATAAAATAAAAGGAAATGACAGACATCATTTCGTTATATACATATTTGTTTTTATTTTTTTATTTTATTTTATTTTTTTTTTATCATTTTGCAGCGCCAGCTGTTCTAGTCAAAATTAGAAAATTTGTTTTGGAAAATTCCGCATTGTTAACATTAAACCTACACATGTCCAATTGGTGCGAACTTTATCTAGACAACCCAAATAGCATGTTTAACATGACCTGCAAACAATGCGGCTTATCCATAATCAGCAAACACAAGCTGTTAAGTGCTGTGCGCTAAGCTTATCAATTCAGCTGTGCAATTGTATGTGTTCTATATATAAATACATATTTTGAAATGAATTTAAGCATATTGAAAACAATATATAACGTAAGAGTCACCATCGAACTGTGTAAATGTAAAAGTTGTAATCGATTGTGTCAGGCACAATTATTTTTAAATTCAACAGTTAAGAGAGTGCAATAAAGAGAGAGAGAGAGAGAGAGAGAGAGAGTGTGTGTGTGTGTATAAGAGTACGCGCGAGTGCAAGCCGGCCTTGACCTACGTCAAAGACAGCGGCTGAGCTGGCATTGCCAGCATGGCAGGAATAGAAGGTTTCTATTTTATGTGCAGACGTCAGAGCAAGGTGAAACTTTTGTTGATGTGTTGGCCCTGAAACAAAAGTGCATCGTGGGCCAAAAAACCAGAGAGAGAAAGAGAGAGAGAGGGACTAACGTTTAGTGGTTTGTAAAAATAGCTGCATATGTATGCAGGTTTCGCCCGCTCTTTCGTCTGATTAGATAATTTGGCTGCACGACGACACGGCCAAGATCAAGGCAGCGGCGTCTTTTATGTAAGGGGCAGCTGCAGCTGCAATTGTTAATAATTTAACTAATACTAACGCACAGATTGCATAAGAGCAGATGGCTGCTTTTATAAACTTGTTATTTGCGATTTTCAATTAGCAGCAAACTAATTATTTTGTTTTGTTTTTTTTTTTTTCGTTTTTTTTTTTTATTTTTTTTATTATCTTTTTGTACTTACCACATTTGGTGGGAGTTTGTGGCCCTTCAGATATTTAACATTCTCGTGAGTTTCATTGATGATTTCCGTTAACTTCTTGCCATCAATCATCTCCTCGTAGACGAACATTGTGACGCGCTCCTCAAACTCTGGCAATGCGGATGCATTGGCGCCCACAATTTTTGCAATGGCCGAACCCCTGAACAAGGTTTAAAAGGCCAAGTTGCAATATGCAATCATTATATAATTTGCCAGGTTGTTTTTGTTATTGTTGTTGTTGTTTCTATTGTTATTGCACTCACCAGTTGCCGGAGCCAACAATGCAAACATTTACTTTTTCCGCCATGCTGATGTTATTATTAATAGTTACTGTATTTGTTGTTGCTTTTACTGTTGTTGTTGTATGGCAAAGTGTATATTACTTTGCCGATTGATTTGGACGCGTGTCAGACTCTATTTGTTGAACTGGCGACTAGCGCTTGAGAATTATTTACTACGGACTGACACGTCGAAACAACGGCACGTTTAATAAATACTATTTAGTAAACGCGTATTTGCAAGACCATGCAGCGATAGTCTATCGATAACATTTTATTGATTGCACGCCGATAGTGCGCTGCGGAAAATCGAATACGCATAGTATCGACTGATAATCAAGTCGAATATTTAAAGTTCGTTAAAGGTTTAAATTTATAGTTTATTACGAATACCACATTCGGTATATAAATACAATTTTTAGTTTATTAAAATTTTATGTACTCCAAGCGCGAACTGCCGTTAACAATTTCTATATATTTTGCATTTCGAATTCAAATAAATGAAATACATTTATTAGAAAATATAATTATAATTGAAGTGTATGAATCTGTTTTTTTTTTTTTTTTTTTTTTTTTTTTTTTAAAGAGGCAGCTGATATGTATATGTGAATATAATTATAAAATTAAGAACACAAAGACATATTATTAATTTATCATTTGTTATTATTCCCGCGTCTCTTTTCCTCTTCCATGCTCGAAAGAAACTGTTAAAGTCATTATGCTGTTACCTCACTGTTATAGTTGCTAACAGAACGCGCGCAATTCAAAATTACAGCGTCATTTTTGTATTCAATTTCGACTGTGAATAACACTTTTAGTCACATCTTTATCAATTTGATACAGTTTGAAGAAGTCCCAACTAAAGTCAATAAAAAATATTTCATTCTCCAAGATAAAGCGATTCGAGCGGGAACATCATGAATAGTTTAACGCTTAAAATTTTACTGATAGTTGGTGGTACGTGGCAGTCTCTCAGTTCAAATTGAATGGATTTATAAGTAATCTGTATAAATTAAAATCTACAGCATTCCTTACACTATTATACCCCACCAATGGATGTTACGAGCTAGGTTGCGGTCGAAACGGTGTCCAACCGGCACTTAAGAGTGGAATTAGGCCTTTAAGCAATGCGAAAGCAACTATTCTGCGTTCTGCGGAGCATTTGCGTGATTGAAAAAATATCGGAATCGATCAACTTCCAGAAGTATTTGGTGAATATATCCCGGGTTAGGAACTTCCCGTTTATATTCTGTCATCCTATCTGGTAATTCAATATAGCAATGCATAAATGTACAATTTGTATAATTGATTTAATAAAATTATAGGACGCAGGTAAAAAAGTTGGTTTTAAAGATTACTGAGAAGAAAGTGTGTGAGAGAGAGAGAGAGAGAGAGAGGGATACGGAGTGCGAGAGAAAAAGAAATGATAAAATTGGGGAAGACACAAGGCGAAAGAGAGCCTTAAAACATATATCGCGCCAGCATGTTTTGTTATAGTATGAGAATCGCATAGTACGAATATATAAAAAATTGGTAATAAAACTTCGATTCGAATTTTGTTTGACAAACTACAGTTTCAAGTTGGCCTTAAATATAATGCAGAACCGTTAACTCCGCTTAATATTAAGCTGAATTATAGCGTCTTTGGAATGCAATTTATGTATATTTAATAATAATACTCATTAAATTTTAGTCGACTCTGCCGTCTTGCTGAACTCTGCAACTGTCGGGCGATTAGCTCATGTAACTGTTGCCAACGTAGTCATTCATATGTAGCTGGCGCTGCACATTAAGCCCTCGACTAGAACATGGCAAAAGCTATGCCAGAGTCACGGCTAACCGCTGCCACGCCCACATCGGCAATGGGCGGGCGTCAATGGTCTGTCGGGCAGACCATACCAATGCAGAAGGTTAATCATGCAGCGATGTTGTTACGCGTTAATACCTTCATGTGAGCTGGACCACGTGCTGAGCGCTGTTTGGTTGCGTGTCTAACGCTGTTTGGCCCTTCATCTATGATTGTGTGTGTCGGTGGGTGTGTGTGTGTGTATGTGTGGGTGAATCGTGTCGCATCGAGTTGGTTTTGGGCTTGGGTTTTCGGTTGGGTTGCTTTCTATGCTCGGGGTTGCTCTAATTCCGTTTCCTGTTGCTGCTGCTGCAGATGTTGTTGTTGTTGTGCACCCGTAAAATTGATTGCGGCGAAAGCTGGAAAGTTGCACGTTATGCTCGTGGCCTGACTTGCTCCTGCTTTGCGTCTGTGTCTGAGTCCGTGTCTGTGCCTGTGTCCGTGTCTGTGTCCGTGTCCGGGTCTTGTGTCTACTATCTGGTTCTGCTTCTGGTTCTGTTTCTGGTATAGCGTGCGGATTGGCTTGTTTCCAATGCCAGCTAACAGCAGCAGCTCGAAATGTGATTTTCAGCAGCATCGCAACGGCGATTAAGTGCTGCCCAACCACATTAAACAGTTCTACAAAGGTGCAAAAAAAAAAAACATTTTATTTATGATCCCTAGGACTTCAATATGTAATTGTAATTAGAGGATATAACAAATGTATATAATTGTAGTTTTATTTATAATTGAATACTGTTTCAGTATTTCAATGGGACAAGACTTTTCTAACAATGATTAATGTTAATTCTAAAAATATATATTTACAAAATAATGTTTAAAACTTAAAAACAATACTAACTACATATGTATATATTAGAAAATTATGTGATAAAAAAAAACTCTAAATTTTGTAGAATAATAGTTTGGTTTTAATATTAATTTTATTAATATATATATTTAAATATTTAAAACTATTCAAAAAGTCGAGCAATCTCGACTAGAAGCTACCCTATAACCCTGTAAAAAAATGAAGAATGCCAGACAGAGGGACAGGCTACGACTGCCATTAGCTTCTAATAACGAAGTATAGAATAATCATATTACATTTAAGTAATTGTTATGGTAATAATCAGAAAATAATAAAAAGTTCAACTACATATAATAGTCGCGCATGGCTAAAGTGTGAAATAGTTTAATAGCGAACTCTAGAGACTAAACATGTCTAGCGAATCGAGCGAAACGGATGGCATAGTCATACGCATCATGAACGTGTCGGACTATCAGAATGTTAAAAATGCAATGGGCGGGAATATAAACAGGGACGAGCCGCTAGATACGTGCTGCGGCGGGTATGTGAATAAATTGTATCAGCAGACGGACGATGACTATCACATTTCCATAGTTGAGAAAGGAACTAGTCTCATGGCTATCGATGAGAAGAACGGCGGACGCATCGTCGGCATAGTTGTGGCTGCTCCTCAGACACCTAGCGATGTAATTAGATTTACCAAAGATATAAGGACATCAACTGACTATGAACGCATCGACATATTAATATCAAAAGTCGAGGAAGAGGCCAATCTCTACAAGCGTTACGGCATCTCTAAGCTGCTCTGCTCGCATATCACTTATGTTGATGCCACAATGCGTGGCAAAGGACTGGGCGCACGTCTAACAACCGCTCTCATGGAATTGGGTCGCTCCAAGGGCTATCCCCTCTTGGTCGCCTACTGCACCAGCTTCTATTCGGCACGCCAGAAGCAAGCCTTGGGCATGGAGTGCGTCTACAAATTAGCCTATGCTGACTTCAAGGATGCCAACGGAAAGGTTGTGTTCAACCCACCTGAACCGCATACACATATACGCGTGATGGCTATTAAACTATAAGCTGATTATATGTCACCTCGGTATTCATCAGTAAATATTTGATAATAATATTTGTCTATTAAATCAACAATATAAAAAGAAATTACCTAACATAAAATAAACTTGATCGTTTTTCACATTACTACTATAATGAGCACATGATAATGAGAATAAAAATGTAGTTTTTCAAGTTCCTCATATGCAATAAAATGTTCCGCGTGATAAATAAATAAGAATTTATGAGTAAATTGCATAAAAATAAATTTCAAATTATTTTAGCATTGCGTGAAAGTCTAAATTATAAATATATATATAAATAATATAATATATCATAAATTAAAAAAAAAAAAATTGCAAAAAAAAAAAATGGGATTTTAAACTAGATTTTAGATTCGATTTTGTTTTTATAATATAATAATTGTTTATAATTGTTTATAAATGTTTAAAAATATGCCCAGATCTTGTTGGACTCGTATACTGCTCTAAAGATGTAGCATATATAAATATATCAATAATTTTTCGATAAGGTTTTTAATCGATCCCAAAATAACGAGAGTAGTTATCGACTTTTGGAAACAAACTCAATATGCGCGTGATATATACGGATCTAGGGAAGCAATTTCAAGTCTCTTGCTCTAGCAGACCATATGGTCTGCCACGCCTACTGTTACATACTTTTAACAAAATCATTGTATTCTGATTTTCCATTTTCAATGGGTTCGATATATATTAAAACGAATATACTTTTCTTCAATTCTGGTTACGACCATACAAAATAGAGATTTTTTTCCGATTTGTATGGCTTTGATTGGAATTTCCCATTTCACTTAATATTTTAACTGTATCAAATTGACTAAGATGCGACTAATTTATATATGTAAATGTATATATTAATAATATAATTGAAAACGCCTTGACTTGAAAAAAAAAAACAATCAAATTTTAGCAGAATCCCATTTTGTAATATTAGTTTTTGATTTATTGTCCATCTGTTTATCCGTATGTCTGTCCGCCTGTCCGCTTGCCCATTTGATCGTCCCTTCGGTCATCGAAGATAATATAAAAGATAATATAAGAGTAATCGCTTTTCATAATTTGATACACTTGTCGTTTTTATGAGGATATTACTAAAAGTGGGACTATATTTATATAATATATGTGTATATTTATATAAGAGGAATATATATTATTAGATATATATTCTTCTATTCTAAATATTATTAGCTTATCATCAATATATATCTATATTAATATAAGAGGAATATATATTATTAGATATATATTCTTCTATTCTAAATATTATTAGTTTATCATCAATACCCGCAGCTTAGCTGGGCCCATTTTGTGCTTAAGCCTGTTGAAGTTTCAGTTAGCCCAAACAAACTTTTCTTTTAAATCATTCATATACAAAACTTGCCTACGCCTCACTAGGCGTATGCGCAATTTCTATGCAGAGGCCCAAATTACCATGTGGCGCACATCAATCCTTTCGCCCACACACGCACACCCATGCAGATGCACACCCACATGTGTTGGACAACAAGTGGCCGAATTCACATAGCTATTAGATGGCCGTGGGTTTTGCTACAGCCATGTCCAATATATGCAGAGCCGTTGCCACCTTTTCGGCCATGTCATGCGGCTGATGATGATGTGTGAGTGGGGCTGATTGGTGGGCTATGGCCATATATTGGATTGTTGTGTAATATGCTGCGTGTGTGTATGTGTGTGTGTGTGTGTGTGTTCATAAAAAACAATGACGGACATTGGATCTGCTGAGGGTATAGAATAATAGTATATCAAAATTTTACAGCCAGCCACAAAAAGAATGAAATCAAATCATTTACGCAAAACGAGAGACCCAAATTGAATGCCAAGACAAGACTAAGCGAAGAAAATATACAACGTTAAGCGGATGTACGACGCTTATCCCTTTCAGCACACACACACACACGCGCGCAGAGAGTGAGCGAGACGGAGATCGGAAGAGAAAGAGAAAAAGAGAGAGTAAGGGAGAAATGGTTTTTATTATTTTTATTTTATTTAAACCACACAAAATACTTAAGACGATTTTGTGTTTTGTGGTGCAAGATGTATTGCCCATGGCCAAGTAAAAAGTGTGAAAAGAAATGAGAGACAACATAAGTTCTAGCCAAAAGGGTATATATGTATGTATGTATATATGTATATATGTATATATGCAACATGTCCAGCGAGCGGTCTGTGCGGTTCCATTCTGGACATCAGAGCTACAATACGTGCCCCAAAGGCATTTGCCGTACACTCCCTCTCTCTGTCTCTCTCTCTCTCTCTCACTCTCTCTCTGTGTGTGTGTTGGTGTATGTAAAATAAGCAAATGTCTTACCTTTCGCATCAAGACGTTCGCTTCAAACAATGGCACGTCCTTTGATGACAGCATCGGATGGCAGCAGGCATCAATAATAGAGCCGCATATGTCCTTTATCAAAGCATTGCAAGACATTCGCTCCAAGTATTTATGACAGCTGCCCGGCGACCGCCCCATTTTCACGGCCTTTGGACAATGCTTAAGCATTACGCAAAATATGCGACAGCATACAAATTGCGGATTTTTATATATAAGCACACATACATACATATATATATATATACATATATAAATATATATTCTTTTTTTATGATTTACATTTTATATTCGCATTTGCGTCGCTCGCTTGGCCAGCAAATGAAATGTTTTTGGCACTTTTTTAATGCCATCATTTTTTGGTCTCCTTTCTCTCATCGTTTTTATTTTTTTTTATTTTTTTATTGTTGCTTTTTTAATTTAAACTTGGTAAATAGTGTGGCCCAAAGAAAGCATCTCTTAATTGTTTTAATTGCCTTTTTTCTGCGTTACTTCCATTAACACAATTTGCTTTGGCTGCGTCTCTTATTTGTTTAGTGACAACGAAATTTGCATGTTTCTTTTTTGGTAACAATTTTTTTTCGCAGTGCATTAGCCGACGACAATAACTAGACAGCGGAAATTAGGCACAAAGTGTTTCTAAAAGGGTGTTTATACAGACCTTACAGGAGTGAAAAAGATTTCATAAAAATCGAAATAAAAATTCAGATTTAAGATTCTGAGTACATTAGTTCTTCAATCAGTATTTGTCTTTCATTTACTCGGCTTTCGTTTAGGGCTTTTAAGCTGAATTCGCCGTAAAATCATAGACAATAAGATAGAAAAATTATGATTTAATTTAGCAACTCTAATCTAAGCCCAAGTTTTCGAGGCTACTAAGTCAACTTACATTTATTTTAATATATTTATTTTTTTTTTTTTTTAGAAAAATTACAAAAATTGTACTTTACAACTTTTAGTAAAATATAAATAAATAACCATTTCTTTTTATTTCTAAGTGAATTAAATTATAGCCAAATAGTGTTGCCACATATGGCCGAAACGTGTCTTTGACTATATGTAGTTGCTATATACAGGAAATATTTTTTAGCTATCAGGATGTATATTATATATTATGGATTTCTGTTCATTGAAATAACCTGAAGAAAAAACTATACTAAAATTGAGTAGGACAATTTAAGAGCTAAGTAAGTAAAGGTAGTATTGATTCCAAAATTTATAGGGCTATTGCTTTTTTGATGGGGAATGTATATTCGATTCATACATTCATTCGACGTAATTTAATAAAGACAGTACGAAATTCCCTATAATATTACCAAAGAAGAGCCGCCAGAGAGAGTTACGATAATTGAAACTATTATGAAATGCAAAATAAATAAACTGTCATTCATTATATAGACCTATTTGAAAGTCACCGAACATTCGATTAAGCACACCAATTTCTGATTGGCTAATGAAAAAATTTGCCAATTCACAAGAAGTCAGCTAGATTCTACGAGATATATTAGGAAATAAAATAATATAATAAAATAATATATAATATAATAAAATAAAATAATTTAATGAAAAACTCATTAATTTTATGACTTTTTATAAGTCTAAGTAAAGAAAAAAAATATTATTGTATATCAAAACCAATAAAGTTATGAATGGAACTTCCTTTCCGTTAAAATTTTTTCACAACCCACAAATTAAAAGATGTAGAAAATATTGTCATTCATTTTTGCTTGTATCATATTTAAATTTATTTAAATACTTTTCTGTTTTGTATACATAATAATTAGTTTGCATATATATTTATATATTTTTTTTTTCGAGCCAACAGCTGCTGCAACTTACAAACTATTTCCAACTATTATTGTTTATCTAAGTATTTATATTTTCGTCTGCAAATTTTTCGTTTTTATTTTATTTTTTCAGTTTTATTTTATATTTTTTTTGGCAACACTTTTGATGCATTTTACAAAGTTCGCTTTGACTAAATCAATTATAAAGCATTTGGGCATTTGACATAACTGATGAACAAAGCTGGGCACCAATCTATATCAATGTATATATATCTTATACATATATCTACATGCTATATGTGTTACACGCACTCCTATAAATTTTTATCTGTATATATGTGTGTGTGGGGGGTGTGCGTGTATAACTAACTGAAACATTAAACCAACAAATGTGCAAAAGGTAACAAAGACAAAACATGCAGCATACATTTGGGCGCTTGACCTGCGGCAAAGTTATTTTTTCATTTTCCACGATTTCTAAACATAGCGTAAAAAAGAAGCAGAAGACGAACTGACGAATGAAAATTGCCATAAAAGAGCAGCAGAAAAGTTATGAAATTGGAAATTGTATACACAAAGTACAGTCAAACTGAATGGCGTAAAGCAAGCGGGAAAAAGCGAAGATGTCGATACTATGGAAGGGTATATGGATGCTTAAGTTTATCGGGACACAATTGTGTTATTGAGAAGCTAGGCTTTATTAAAATCTGGTTTTTGCAGAGTGTTAGGAAGCTGTAACATATATTCTGTTAACTATCTGTTAAAGCTGTAGTCAGCCATATGGAAAACAAACCAAGTTAATAAAAAAAAAAAAAAAATTATTTAATTTATTTAGAACTGATATGTATATGAATATTTGTTAGGACCAAACTTTTTTGTTTTTCAATAAATGTGTGTAAACAGCAAGATTGGACTGTCAAAAAAAACGAAACTCATAGTAGCTCTCTTCCAGTAACTCCTCTGCCATAATTATTAAGAGATTGTGCAAGAGCGCTAAGTATAAAAGAAAAGCATAATATAAAGCTTAAATAGTTGATTTATTAATTCTCAGACTTTCAGAATATTTAACAGGTTATGTCAAAAGACTTTTTAAACAAATAAGACAATCTTTTATGTGCCAAAATGTGAATAAAGAAAATGAAAATAAATCATTTGTTTCGCAGAATCTTCTAATGTCCGTTTAACTTTACCGAAGCGATTCTCTTCTCTTCTAAGACAGTTAGCAAACTCTTTAGATTCTGAAAACACTCTTATAAAAAAAATTACGAAAAACATAAATGCTAAATTAACATACATGTTATATATTTGTATAAGACTTTTTTAAAAGCTCTTCCAAGAAAGTGAAATAGAAATATGTTAAAATAACAGTTGAGAAATCAGTTAAGTATTCGTATAGGACTCTCTTTAAAGGTTTAGCTTGGGCTGTCACAGCTGCTGCTTCGATACTGTTATGTGCATTCACAGAAGCTCTGCAAAAAGTAAGATGTTAATATAAAGCCAAGCTTGTTATTAACAGTTTTGCCGCAGGCTCTGCTAAATGCCTAAGACTCTCTATATAGTGAAAAGACTCTCTGTTAAAAAAGCCAATGTGCAAAAAGGGTAAATGGTGAACGGAAAAAATCAGCAGTGGGAGTTGGGTGGCAATTGACTGTTGCAGCAGGTCAAGGGTGCTCTGGAAGTGGGGGTGGGGCGGCGTGGAGTTTGTGTGGGTGGCTGGCTTGCAGGTGGGTTTTGCTTGCCAGCCAACTGAAATAACATGAGCAATTTTTAGAAAAGCGACGACAAAACGTCGAATGAAAGATAAATAAAGTGCAGAGCGAAAAAAATAAAATGTTAGAAAGCAGCGCGAAAGAGAGAACGAGAGTGATAGAGAGGGCCACAAAAATGAAAATAAACGAAAAGTAGCGAATAACTCGCGAACAGAGCTATAAATCAACGTGAAAGCAGCCAGAGGCGCCCGGAGGGGCGTGGCAATGTATCTATTACAAGAGCGCTGTACGCGCTGTGAACTGTCGCAGCTGCAGTCGCAATTTTTTTACTTTTCTTTTTTATCAACGTTTCGTTTCCATTTTTTCATTCTTTTTATATATATTTTCTTCTTTTTTTATAATTTTTCTTTTTCTAGTTTAGTTGGAGCAAAAATATTTTTGCAAGTGACAAAAATTGTTGCCGCATCGATTTTGATTACATTTGGAAGCACGCCACGCCCAATTCACAACGAATGGCCGGCCAGCCAGACAGACAGTCAGCCAGCTAGGTAGCCAGTCTAGCGAGTCATCATCTACTTGTCCACCTGCGCCGGCTCCATGGTGTACATATCGCGCAGAAGTCGTGCTATCGGCACGTTGCCGATAGTCTCCTTGAAGAAGAGCGCCTCAATGGTCGCCGCTCGTATCGTGCGGAGCGAGGGCAGCAGCAACAGCAGCCGACCGAAGCGTGTGGCCTGGCGCGGATAACGCAGTCGCACATGGTCGGAGAGTATGCACTGCGCCTGATCCTGCAGCATCTCCACCGGCTGCACATCGCACAGGCCGGCGGTCTCGGGGGCGAACAGTGCAATGGCCTTCATGCAGCCCACTTCGCTGCCATCGGGCGTTATCTGACGGAAGCGACAGAGGATCTCCTGTATGGTCTTCATTTCCATTTGGGTCGCCTCATCCTGCAGCACGCGCTCCTTGATGAGCGGCGATTCCAGTATGGGCGTCAAGTCCAAGGGAATGGTCCATTGAGCGAGATTGAGCAGGAAGAGCTCCTTCCAGGATTCCTAATTGGGAGAGTTGAGAAGGATTGAGATGGCGGTAAGTCAATTTGTCACAGTAGTAGTTATAGAAGTTATAGTGCTATAGTAATATTATCCAATTGTAAGAGCTATGTTTAGCTATCATATGGACAGACGAACCTGGCTAGATCAACTCAGCTTCTCATTCTGATCAGGAATATATACATATAGTTTATAGATTCGGCTTGGTTTTAGATCACTAATATAGCCAGATTTCCCATTTTTAAAGGGGAAGAAACAAAATCGTCCATTCATTTTAAACACATTTCCTACTCACAAACCCCCCTCGCTGCGCCACTGCTTCTACCTCCTCATCTGAAATTCTTATCAGAGGTTGCCTGCTAGCTTAGTTATTATTTATTTTTTTATTATTCCATCGACTGTTTTTAATGGAATTCAGAAATCGTCATAAATTTTCTCGGAGCTGTGAAAATGGAATTTCAAATAAAAGAAAAATTCACCTCGCCAGGTGGAAATGAAAGTTTCAGCGCAAGTGAATTTGAGTTCACTAAGTGAAAATTTGAGAATGAAGTTAATGCGCAATCTCAAGACCAAAATCTCTTCAACTCTAGTTAGTTATGCAGCTCACCTGCAGCAGCAAATGCTGATCGTTCTTGGACAATGTCTGGAAGGGCATCAGACACTTGACCCAGCGCACGGCCATGAAGAGCAGGCGAGCCGTCGTCTCCTGCAGCATCTCCCAGGAGAGCAGGCGCGAGTCGAGCAGCTGCTGGGGCAGCGGCGGCGGAAAGAGCAGCGCATTGTGCTGCACCTGATACTGGATGAGCTCCTGGCACTTGTCCGGACTGAGCAGCAGTTCCAGGAAACCGTTCGAGCCTTGGCAGGCGCTGCTGGAGCGCGCTGTTGCCAGCGCCGCGGGCGGAGGTGTGGGCGTGGTGGGCGTGGGTGAGCCGGATGTGTAGCTAAGCTGTTTATTGTTGCTCAGATTGTTGTTGTTGTTGTTGCTGTTATTGTTATTGTTGTTGCTATTGTTGTTGTTATTGTTGTTGTTGACATGAATGCTGTGCATGAGCAGCGCAGCATTTGTGGGCGGCGTTGCCGGATTGTTCGTCTGATGCGAGTTGTCGCTGAGGCAGTGCGTCGAGCTCTGTGCCGGATGCGGCGATGCGCTGGATGCGGCCAAGCTCTGCGAATCGGTCAACGTGGGCGCTGGCGAAACGCTGCCAGCGCTCAGCGGCGGCGATGCCGACGGCGACGGCGTCTCCGTTTCCACATTGACGCGCGGACTCTCGCTGCCCAGGCTCAGGCTGGCAGCGCCGTCAGCGCCGCCGGCGCCGCTGCGCGAGCCAATGCTCGAGATGGACTGTATGGAGTTGCTGGGCGAGGGCGACGAGTAGTTGTTGTTGTTGTTGTTGCTGCTGTGATTCGCTGCGATGGCTGACGAGCTGGCCGGGTGGTGGCCATACGGCGTGGTGGAGACAACAGCAGCCACAGCCGTAGCCGTTGCCGCCGTGATGCCGGGCAACTTGCTGGCCGCCTCGGCGATCAGATTGTGATGCAGCAAGTGGGGTGGGAAGGTCATGGCGACGCTGGACGCACCGCCAGCTGCACCACCGAGTGCACCGCTGCCACCACCGCCATTCTGCAGAGCTGCATGCGGAGCCAGCGCATGCCCATGGGCCGGATGATGAAAGGCCGTCGCATGTGATCCGGCCGACTGGGCGCCATGGCTCGGCTGCCCTTGGTGGGGCAGGGCCGGAGCACCGCCCTGGCTCGCACCTGTGGGCAAATGGAAGCCGCCCGGCGGTGCGTGGGTCGAGATGTGCTGCGTATAGTTGAACGACGCGGAGACATTGGTCACCAGCGACACGGGCATATGGCTGCCGTGGTGATGATGCAGTCCGGCAGCGGCGGCTGCAGCGGCCGCCGCATGATGAGCCGCCGCCGCATGGGCGTGATGGTGATGGTGGTGGTGGTGGTGGGCGTGGGCGGCGGCCGCATGGTGAGCAGCCGCTGCAGCTGCAGCGTGATGATGATGGTGATGAAGCTGCGGATGTAGCTTCGGCTTGCGGGGACCGCGCTCATGTTGAACCGCTGCAAAATGTGAACGGAAAATTTGGAGTGAGATTGGGAATGCTGATACTGAAATGATTATATGATATGAGTTGATCTAATCTGGTATGAGTTGAATAGGTTTCGGTCTAGTCTTAAACCTATTTCAATTGTCTGAGAGATAAACTAATTAGCATTGACATATAATTTTGATTTGTTTATGTTTTATGTTTTGTTATACGTTTTAATGCCAACAATAAGAAATTTTTTGGGATTAATTTTAGAGATTGGTTGAGAGCTAGAAAATTTGAGGGGTTGCTTATTAAAGTTGAACCGTAATGATATTTGCGTATATAAAGTAGAAACTCAAATTGACTGTTTTAATCTTAAAAATGTTGTATTATGTATTATTTATTATATTAGATTAAAAATTTTGACAAATTTTGTTATTTTTTAACGTTTATTATATTAAACTAATGAGTGTAAAACATAACACTCTGTAGGTAAGGATCAATTATCAGGGATGTTGAAATATTGTCCAGGGATGCTTTATATGCATATGTATGTATATTGTATTCATAACATATACCTTATTTACATATATTATTTAATATTTATTCTTGAGGGCACAGTGCAAATAGTAAACCTTTTAAAAAAAATTATATTAAATATTTTTTTATATTATATATTTTATTTTTGAATTTTATTATTTTTTTAATATTTTATTTTTATTTAATTTTAAATATATCCCACACGTTTCATATTCACATCAAACTGTTCCTAATATAAACAGAATATTACGGATAAGGAAAATACGGTTCAACAAAAATAGAATTTCTCTTGTATTAACAAATATATTCATAAGAAAACAATAAAAATAAAAACAAAATAATTTTGGAAAATTAATAATATAATAATTAAACTAATAAATATAATATGTTAATATATTAAATAATGTCTCATATCCTCCACATAATATGTATTTAGAAAACTTTCATTTTATTTATATTTATATATATATATATTTTTTTTTGGGCCTGTTTAATTAATGCTCAAGTTTATATATTTTATAATTATAATTTATTTTATTATATTTATTATATTTATATATTTTCAATGACTAAAAATAATCTAATGTCAAGATTGGTGTGTACCAAATTCCATTGCGAAATATCTAAGGAAAAATGTAAGCCGGAAAACGCAAATGTGGCTGAATTGATAAGATTTGATTACACGCATTTCCCTTGTATTTGAATGTATCTCAACTGTCTCAGTTTTCAATGGATTTTCCGCTGATTTGGCTTTTTATTTTGTATTTTTTGCGGCATTTACATTTATCCTGGATCTGACTACGCTTTTGTTTGTTCCGTTTCCGTTTTCGTTTCCGTTTTGCGTTTCCGTTTGCTCAACTGTTTTACATAAAATCAGTTCAAGTGTGTAATTGCGTTAATCTGCTTTTAAGTAGTTAAATAAATAAAGTTAATTTCAGAGATACTTTGAGTGGCTTTCTTCTGTTACTTTTTCCTTTGTTGCCCGGCAGAAAACTTTGCCAGCGCTTTGAAGTGTGGGCGGGGCGGGCTGGGCTCCGCATAGGCAAATAGCAAACAACACTTGGCTCTTTATAAGCAGCTAAGCACATACACACAGGCATAATAAACCGATTATTAAAATGCGAATCAGAGAGAGCGGGTGGGGGAGTGGGAGAGGGAGAGGCAGAGACAGAGAGATACCCGATGTTAGTCCTTTAGTAGTGGCAGCCAGGTCGTGTGAACTGTTGCATATGCCCCAAGCCTGGACCTGGACCAACACACACACACACACACACATGGTTCTCTCCCTCTTTCTTTCTCTTTCTGTCTGTGTGGGTTGCTGTCATGACTTTTATTTGTTTGTAATTATATGTATCTATAGCGTGCGCGTTTGTATCTTGTATCTTGTGCGTGACGCAGCGCAAAAGGGGTGACATTTTAATCCGCAGCTAATCGCATGTGTGAGCGACTCTCTCTCTCTGCATGTGTGTGTGTGTGTGCTGAAGTGACTGCAGCCAGTTGACGGCCCCTGTGGCACTTGAAAACTACTAGCTACAGCTACCGCGCTCCGGCTTTCAGGTCGCGGCAAAGCTTTCAAAAGATCACAAATTTCAATTAAAGAAAATGCCAAACTCATCAAATTTTTACGCTGCGGGTTAAGCGGCATCTGGCGAAACTTGCGACAGCGATTTTTTTTATACCCTGAACCCATTGAAAATGGGAAATCAGGGTATAATGGTTTTGTTGAAATGTATGTAACAGGCAGAAGGAGGCGTGGCAGACCCCACAAAGTATATATATTCTTGATCAGGGTGACGAGCTGAGTTGATTTGGCCCTGTCCGTCTGTCTGTCCGTCTGTCCGTCTGTCCGTCTGTCCGTCTGTCCGTATGTTTGAACGCGTCGATTTCCGAAGATATAAGAGCTAGAGACTTCAAATTTTTTGTAAAATGTTCGTAATTACAGCGCGGATATCGAGTTTATCATTAAAATTCGATAACTCATCCCGATCTTTTTTTATCGATGAAAAACCTTATCGAAAAACAGTTATAAAATTATATCTTCTACACCTTTTTTGCTAGAGTCTTCAAATTTTGAATGTATGCTTATATGCAATTTATACAATTTCGGTTTTTGTTAAAATTTACCCCCCACCTCTAAATTCACCCCCTCACCCTCACTTTTGTAAAACGCGTATTTCAAATACTAGAGACTTGTGCTTTGGCAATTACATGCATGTTCATGTTATAATCATAATCTGAAAGTTTCATGAAGATCGTACGTCCACAAAAAAAGTTATTAAACAATTAAGTTCTCATAGTAAGCGCAGACTGCAGCCCATGCGTGTTTATGCGTGGGTGCTTGTATGTGTATGTGTTTGTGTATGTGTGTGTGTTTCTTGTGTAAGCTGAAAGACGCGAAAAATTATTGAAATAGCTAGCACTCCAAGGGTTCAGGGGATCTCGTAGTCGAGCAGTCTCGACTAGAGCTTTCTTACTTGTTTTTTTATTCTCAGCGCCCCGGCAGACTCTTAAAAACTGCGGTCTGCATCAAAAATAAAAAGTTCCCCTTTCGACTTGGGCAAGTGAGCCCCCTGCGACCGGAAAACTCTTGGCCAAATTGTTAACCCTTTGGCACGCGACGCCTTCGTGCTTGCTCCGAAGTTTGCTGCTGCTCAAACAAAGAAACGTGTGAAAAAGGCAAAAAATTAGGGGCATAAGCAGAAATTAAAATTGCGTTTTTTTTTGTGATTTTTCTTTTGCTGCGCTTTTTATGACACCCCCCTCAATCGGGCTCAGTCCCCACAGCACTTTTCCAGCTTTTTCTAACTTGAAGCGGCGCCATTTTGTTTCAACGCCCTTAAAGTTGGTACAAAAATTTAACCAAGAAGAAGAAAAAGTGGAAGTGGAAGAAGAAGATTGGTAGCTCCCGCTAGCTAGCTGATTTGATTGCTGGCAAAGTTATGGATGCAAAATGCAAAAGTCGTGTTCAGCCGCCTGCCTCGGCACAGCGGCAAATCAACTGGAGGCGATTTTCCTACTTTGCTTGCAGCAATGCGGGCCGATGTCAAAGATGTCAAAGATGCCGCCGCAAAGGTCATTGGCTGAATATTAAACGAAGTGTGAGGGAGCCGGAGGTGTGTATTGGAATTGGAGGCGGAGCATGATTAATTATATTTTAAGCTATACATAAAAATATATTCTTTATGTAAAAAGCTTGTTTGAAATGGTGCATTGCAGTGGAGGAAAATTAATTAATTATTTAAAAAAATATTTCTAAAATAATAATAGTTTATTAATAAAAAGATTTATTCAAATTATAAAAATAAATAATATATAACATGCGCGAAATAAACTAATGGGAGACTTCGTAGAGTACTACAAAAACTATAGTGATATTACATAAAAATAAAAAAATAAAATTTTGCTGCTTAAACTCAATCAAATTATCAATATACTTTTCAGCATATAAAATTTAAAAAATAAAAAAAATATTTATATATATATATATGATTAAATTATATATATATATATATATATCTTTTTTTTTATTATTATTTTTATTTTATTTTTTAAATTTTATATGCCGAAAAGTATATTGATAATTTGATTGAGTCTAAGCAGCAATAAATTTTTTTTATATATATTTATATGTGTCTTTTTTTCCCATAAATATCAATAATATAATTTTAAAAATATATATTTACTATATAAAACTACACATTAAACATTAATACACATATGTATACTTTTAATTTTATATGTTATAAAATATAAAAACATTTTGTGGTATGTTTGGTAGTAGAGAAATTGATATCCCGCATATACCTTCTCTATATAGTCTCAGAGCTCATTCGCAAGTGATTTTTTAATCGTTTGTCATATCGTCGACATTTCATGCACTCAGCGTAAGTTGTTTTAAATCTTCTTCTCATTACAATTGCAAAGAATTGAAGAGACTTGTCCATTAGAGAGAGATTTACAATTAATTCGGCTCATACGTTGCTTTTCTTGCTATCTGCTCGATAATCGACTAAATCGATCGTGAGCAAATATAATAGTTCAATAAACGACTGCCAAAGCCATGTTTAAAACAAATTGAGGAAACTGATTAAGTGCAATAAACTGAATATCCAATTTCCAAAATTTCTTTGAATTAATTTAAGCGTCAAATAATATCTCGGTAGCTTAACAATGCTTGTTGTTTATTTACTTAATATTTCATACAATTTTTATTAGCTTACAATATTAGTTTATTATTGTTTAAGATTCCCTGAGATTTTGCATTAAAAAATTAAAGTTAAGTAATTATGATTAAATATTTGTTTATTTGTTAGTCGTTATAGTTAATATAAAATCATACTGAAAATTAAGCACTGACTGCTGGAGCCTGCGGCTAGAATATTTATATTTTATACTAGATATAACGATAACATCCCAATAAGATTCCCTGTACGTGAGAATCACAAAACTAATTTAAATATAATATTACATAGAAACTCTCAGAGCTTTAAGTGAATCTAGAAACTGCTAAAATTCTTGAAATTCGCTATTAATTTGTTGATTTAAAATTAAAAAATTTATTTAATATTATAGTGTAGATGTAAATTAATAATTTGCGGCAGATTAAAAAAGAAAAAAATTTAATAAAACTTATTTTAGGAGATTATTTTTTATTCAAATACATATTTGCATTTATTTATAAAAATTGCCACTAAAACTGTTGCAATAAATGTGTGGTTACGTTTGACTTGGCATTTTTGCCAGCTCGGTCAACACCTGCCCAAACTCTCAGGGCAACCTGAAGAGAAACTGAAAGACAAAAAAAAAAAAAAAAGGAAATGCTATCTACAAATCTAATTAGCAACTCATTACGCGACCTCGAAGCGTAGAGCAATAAAAACGGCGTGTAAAAGAAACGCCGAGAACATATTGACCGATTTGCTGAAGCTAATCAATTAATTAGGGCGGACGGGCGGATGGGCGGTCAGGCGAGGGAGTTACGGAAGTGGAAAAGCATTCAAGCAAAAACAATTATGTCAAAACAGGGACGAGGCCAGAGCGCCAGAGCGCCAGAGCTCTGGGTGAAGGCAAAAATGTCAGAATGCCAGACAGAGAAATGCGGTAGAAAAATTAATGATAAGTGGCACAGAAAGGGACAGACACAGAGTGAGAGAGAGTGAGTGAGAGAGATGGGCAGCTGCAGAGAGAGTGAGTGAGTGAGGTGAAGTGTAGCAGCTGCTAAATTCTCAGAGTCGAGCGCTTGCCGACTTCACGACCGAGACACGCAAAAATCCCAATGAATGATCATCAACTGGCAGCCCACAATGATGAGGGGGAGGGGCAGGGGGAGGGGGTTGGTTCAAGAGCCTGGACTGCTGCTGCTGCTGTTGGTAAGCTGAAAAGCGCAAAGCCTCATAATGAGTGTGTTACCAATATATGTATATATACATATATAGCATAGAGTATTTGCTATCTTATAGCTTTGCAGATAATAAAAATAAAAATACGATTGTTTGGCAGGCAAATGAAAAGTAAATAAGGCAACATGGCTAAACGTAGCACTAAAATGAAATACAAAAAAAAAAAAAAAAAAAAAACCGTGAAATTAGAAAAAAACACACTTGAAGTGATTCGATGCGGTTGGCGATGGTATGAGACGGGGTGTGTGTGTGTGTGTGTGTGTGTGTATGTGTCGACGCACCCCCTCGTTCAGCCAGGGGCTGGACTGCAGAGATGAGCATCGCCTTTGGCTTGGCAACTGTAAAGTGCATAATAGTCCATAATGCCCATTGTTTATGTCAGCTCAAGCAGTACTCGACTCGGGGGGTGGCGCCTCACCCAGTCGAGTGACAAATTACGTTCCAATTGCTTTCCACTTGCGATAAATGATAAGAACTTGCCCTATATCTGTATGGGCATAGTATTAGTTTTATATGCGAGTGAAACAGCTGTCAAATTTCACGGATTGAACGAAATCTACTTAAGATTTGATATGGTCTACACAGGTGGAAGATTGCTTTGCTTTGCAAAGACTAGAAGGCGTTATTCTCTTTGATAAAAAGTAAGAGCCGAGTTGATACTACTGTATCTTTTTTCCTTTCGTTTATATATCTCCCCATCTACATGATCTCAGAATACTCGATATGTTGCATTAGTAAAAATTTCTATTTCATTTAAGAATGACATTTTAAAAGTCGAATCCCGTAATACATAATAATAGTTCTTAATATAAACTCCATATGGATGAACAATTAAATTTTTAGAACACGATGCTCTTATGGTACGCTGTTCTCTTCCACAGCTACTACTAGTTACGGTTAGGTAAGAGCAGCAAGACAAAGGCGTTTTAGTAGTTGAGAGAATCGAATTGGAATTCTCTGGAAATTCCTCCACAGAGAACCGTCTTGTTAATAATCGTATAATCGTATAATATAGTATAACTTGATATGTATGTATGTATAATTAATGCAACATTCCTTATATACACTAAAACTCAGTTATACAAAATTTTTAAAATCAATAATGACTTCCAACTAAAATAAGTTTGTAATGTAAATTATACTAGAATCCAATAATAAGTATCATCTATTATCATCATCTATTAGCATCAGACCTTACAACTAAGGAAATTAGTTTCATCCTGCTTGACTATTGATGTTATCATTATTTTCATTTTTATAGGAGACCAATATTATTTTATATATTTTTTTATGTATTATGAAAATTGTTATTATTATTTATTTGATATGTATTTTGTATTAATATTACATTTTTATGGAATTTAATTTTAATTGTGTTGCTCTATAAAATATTTTCGATAAATATATGCATGAAATTCGATTTAATAATTTTCGGCTTTATTTTCGTAGAGTAAAATGCATATAAAGTTTTTCGGCTTATGATTTACTTATTTGTTTATGCATAACCTTTAACTTTAGCCCATTTCGAATATTTAACAACAAGTTTTGCTGCCGTTTGTCGTTTGCCATTGCCTCGCTCCATTTTTACAATTCGTCAGCTGCATGGTTGAGCTGTATGTGAGGGCGGGGGGAGGGGGAGCCGAAAGGCTTTCATGCTCTGACTCTGTCGTCAGGGCCTAGTGAGTGAGTGATTTTAAATCCGCTTTTAATGTTGACACTGACACTTTTGTCATTCACACACAGACACAGACACAGACACACCAAAACACACACATGCACACTTCTGTTTGGTGTGAGTGTGTGACACATGCAAGCCAGGCGCATTTACATGTCGCACACTGCCTATCAAAAGTGTATGCACATAAAGTAGTAGGCTATAATGTCAATTAAGAGCAGCACTGCAGTTCGCATGTAAACAGACGAATGGCCGTGTGTGTGTGTGTGTGTGTGTGTGAGGGGTTGCTTTGTGTATGGCATGGCCTGCAGTCATGTGTAAATGCAGTGCGTATACGTAATATGGCGGACGCAATGCGTGCGAAGCGGGCAGCTTAAAAGCTACAAGCATGCAATATGTATATATATTTATATATGTGTATATATACACATATATATATAAATATATATGTAGGCATATACATATATATATATATATATATATACATCAACACAAAATCAATACGTATAAATGTGGTCATGAAATTAGTCGCCAAAAAGTCGACTATATATATACGTATATATGCACATGCCTACATCCATTTATATAGATATAGACATAAACAAGCGCAACTTCATTTGCTATGACCGCAAACGCAGACGATTGACAATACGGCGTGTCAGTTACAGCGTTTCAGACTGTTGACAAAAGGGCTTAACTGCCCCGAGAAGTATGCTGCAAAATGTATACTCTATAGGCAGCAGAAGAAGAAGAAGATGGAAGCAGAAGAAGCAGACGTAGAAGATGGAGCCAAAGAACTATAAAGTGTGAACATTTTCCATTTACAGTTCCCTTTTTCATTAAATTTGCACTTGACTGAACTTGTAGCAGGCTTTTGTGTCTATTTGTTGTTGTTGTTGTTGTTGCTGTTGCTGCTGTTGCTTATCTTGTGTATTCTGCATCTGCTGCTTGGCCAGAGTTGTAAGGCATTTGCGTTAAGCATTCTGTTTGCCATTGGCTTTGTGAACTTTTCAATTTGCGGAAAGTGCTAAAGTTACAATTCAATTGCCTAGATAAACTCAAAGTAAATTTTAACGATCACGGATTTGGCATAGAGCAACGACTTTTAAGGCAGCAAAGCAAGAACAGGACAAGCACTTGTGCGGTTCTCGCAAGGATTCAAAATTGATATTGAGATATTTGTGTGTTTCAAAATATTTAATTTAATTATCAATTATAAATCTGTCAATAATAAATATTATGTATGTATATTTTGTAGTTTTTGTTCATGGAAGTTTATAAACTAGAGCAAGAATATACTTACATATAAAATAATTTTACGTGATGAGAATGAATTACAAGTCTTTTCCTATTAAAGTCTCTCTCACAAAATAACAAAAAAAATATCTTGGTAAAATCAAAAAGTTTTTTTTATATTATATATTTTTTTTTATTTAATTTTTTTTTGATTAAAAAAAAATGTATATTTAAAGATGTGGAAAAAGTAATACGCCTTTATATTTTCAACTTTAATTATTTTGTTACTTTGCTTTGATATATTTATTTGTATCAAAAAGAGGAATTCTAACGAATTCTTATGACGTAAGTGGACTATTTCAAGTTACACAGTCAGTTTCTGAAAAACCTTAGCTAATATTAACCAATCTCTGTTTCTAAAATCTAGATTCTAATTGGCTAGAGCTTTAAGTTTAAATCTATCAAATCTATGCATCTATAGGGGTATTTTTAACATTTAGGTTTATGCAGTAGATTGAGTAAATAAAATTGCTATAATTTGAATTTAAGCTTGTTATATAATATATATATACACTGGTTCATATCGTATATATCATACTTCCCACATTTCTCAAATGCCAGAGCCATTAGAGCTCACTTTTCGGCTCATCACGCAGCCGGCAAATATGAAGACTTAAATATGCACACGCACACGCCCCCACACGCCCGCCCCACACCCACGCAGTAAGTGGACGACCCGCAAAAGGACATTTTATTGCTGGCGCTTTTTTTTCCCCCCATGATGCGGATGGGATTAGGAAAAGCGACACAAATCACTCAAAATGAAAAATCCGCTTAAAATGCCGCGTAAATATTTGTAAAGAAATAGGAATCTAAGGCAGAGAGAGCGTGCGAGAAAGCGAGAGAGATAGAAGAGAGCATCATCACTATGCGTGATGATGATGCCTGACACCCATTTGTTGGTATACAAATGCAAATACCATTAAATGTGACAAGTGGCAACATAATTTGTTAAGGGAAGCTCTCGCCGTGTCGCCTTTTTTTCAAATATTAGCATACAAAGCGGCCAACATTTATAAGACAGGCAGCGGGAGGAGGAGGGGGAGGGAGAGAGATAGAGATAGAGAGTAAGATAAAGTAAAATGAAAATGAAAATGTGCGCTGTTTGTCATATTTTCCCATCATAACTTATCTCTGTGAGAGAGTGAGCAAAAGAGATGGAAAGAGATAGAGAGAGAGAGCGAGACAGCCAGAGATAAACAAGTGTTATTCAAGTTTT